>NC_090728.1:78718029-78765529 GCF_036898095.1 Palaemon carinicauda
ATATTATTATTCTGGTATTCAAGCATTATGTATGTATATAAATACATAATACACACACGCTATATATATATATATATATATATATATATATATATATATATATATATATATATATATATATATATATATATATATATATATATATATATGTATATATATATATATATATATATATATATATATATATATATATATATATATATATATATATATATATAGTATATATATATATATGTGTGTGTGTGTGTGTGTGTGTGTGTATGTAAATGCTTGAAAAATACTATATATATATATATATATATATATATATATATATATATATATATATATATATATATATATATATATATATATATATATATATTTAGGTAACATGTATGAGGGGAAAATATTTTTTGTAGACTTGTTATTTTCATGGATTCATTAAGTTACAGAAAATTTATATCAGCATTGGATGGAAAATAAGAAAAAAATATGTAATTTAAGATGTGAACATCTGATGGTTTGGGGAACATATACAATTAAAATACAACATGTAAAATGGAGGAATATCAGTGCCATACAATGGTTGAGGATTTAACCACTGACAGGTTATCTCTCAGTGTACAAGGGATTAAGGGAACAAAACCTTGATGTTCTGAGACTGAGAATCGCTTTTTTCAACAGTTGATGAGTCCATTAGTATATATGTCCTCGATATAATGTTATTCGATCACATTGTTACAATTGATGAAATTATATTAAATTGTAGGGTGGTACAGGACTGGGAAGGGGCAAAGTGTGCACCAGAGGCATACTCTGGTGCACACTTTCACTTGAAAGTCCGATGGCTGGTTTACCCATCAATGCTGATATCTCTCCGCTATGGCTAAATACAATTGCCTTCTTCAACACATCCATGGGAAAATTAATCAGGAATCCCATTGCTGATGTTAAGAGACACATTGTTCGCCATATACCTGGGTTTAGGTTACAACGTCTTGGCAGAAGCCCAACAAAAACACTATTTGGTTGACAGAAATTACTGCATGTAAACCTTAGTGGAATGTTCTAAGCCTAATCTTTTTCTGTGTCTTTACTATTGGTCAAATACTACAAAGGCATGGAGGGGAGCTCAAACTATTTGCAGATGATATACAATTTTACTTCTTCATAAATGAAATAAATGACACTACTGAAACTGTAAGCCGAATTCTTGCCAGTTTAAGGGCATAGATGACAATCAAACAACTATAATTAGATGAAAATAAAATTTAGTTTATGGTTCTTGGAAAGGAAAAAACGGCGTAAAAGACTAAGGTGATATTCAAATAAACATAATTAACAACTCTGCCCCGATATCTAGTTAAGTTTGTGATCTAGGCATATCATCTAAGAAACATTGCTTTTATAAATTAGTACCTGGATGAACATTCTATAAAGAAACTCGTGATAAACTGTGTTATTACGAGGATTGACTACTCTAACTCCATCTACTACAATTTACCAAAAAGTGCAACTTAGGAAATTACAATACATAATAAACAGAGGAGCAAGATTAATGATAGGTGTCCCACCTTGAGAAAGGATCGCTCCTAAGCTAATTAAATTACAATAGCTGCCTATTAATGCAACAACTGAATTTAGAATATGTAAAATACCCCATTAAGTTATCATAACTGGATCTCTAAAATATCTAAGAGAATTGCTACATATTGTGCAGCTGACAAACTGTGTTGACACGAGAATAGTTACAGATGATTTCAAAATATTACAACCTAGATATATATCTACAGTAAGCTCTAGAGCTGTTAAATATGTGGCCCCGAGACTATAAACTAAGCTCACCGAAGGACTGAAGATATTAAGGCTTTCAAGAGGAAACTAAAGACTTTCTTGTTCTCTAAGTGCTTTGATAGTGTGGATTTGACAATAATCTATCATTAAATGCTGTGAAATGTTGAAGGCCTTGGAACAAACACAATAAAATCACTCTGAAGGTCCTGTAGAGAGCAAGGTTACCCTGCTATATAGGACCCGAAAAGCAGCCCTTAAAGTGAGGTAAGTAAGTTGTACCAACCGTGTGTCACACGATCGTACATAAATTATTTTGTATATATTATTCTTGTATCTGCGCTCTTCCCTCGCACTAAAAAGAACCAAAATAGACATGTCTGCGTGTCGCCTATGTAACATTGTCATTTTCTCGAACATGTATTTTCCTGTTGCCTTGAGGTTTTGTATATAAAGGAGAATGTTCTTTAATAAAGTTACTCAGTTGATTGCATCCTGCCTTTGAGTCAAAACCTTTCTCTCGGCCGTCACATTGGTGACCCTGGAAGTCGACTCGCTCCCACCGCTTTCCACCCCCACCCCCCTCGCCCCTCCATCGTTGGTACTATGACGGACTCTACAGAAGTTGGCGCTGCGGCTGTTCCATTGAAACTTTCACCGTTCGCCAGCGGAGAGGTGTTTGTTTGGTTTCAGCGCGCAGAAGTCCAGTTTCGCATCAACAGCGTGACTCGCTCAACCACCAAAGCAGATTATGTTCTCGCGGCGATACCCGAGGACACCTTCCCAGAAATATCCGACTGGCTTTGTAAACAAGGAGACACCCCAATAGTGTATGACGCCCTCAGAACATACCTTCTGCAGCAGTACTCGCCGTCACCAGCCGCCCTTATAGCAAAGCTTTTTCAGCTCTCCCAACAACCGTTGGGGGACCAAAGGGCTTCGCTTGCCCTCAGGGAAATGACCGGTATCGCTCGCCTTCAACCTGCCGCAGACGACTCTCCTCGTGAGGTGAACCTACTTCGTGCCCTTTGGATACTCCGTTTACCCGGACCTATACGCGCTGCCATACCCGATGTCGATAGTTTACCCATAAAGGACTTGATGACCAAAGCCGACGCCCTTATAGACAGCCACTTCAAGACCTCCATCAACGCCTCCACCCCTGACGAAGAGGATGCCTATTCAACGTCAACCAAAGCTGACATGAATACCGTAGGACATACACGCCTACCCCGTGACGTGCCGAAGCGGCGATAAAGCCACCCACAACCCACCAATCGCTCGCGCCCCAACAAACGACTTCTACAGCCACTTACTGCCTCCCATCCGCCGCAGTTTTGCTACTACCACTTCAGATTCGGGGCAACCGCGAAGAAATGTGCTGAGGATTGTCAGTGGCCAAAAAAAACGTGTAAGTAGGCCATCGCTCGTGGCGGTGGCCTCCCGTGTTTCTAATCTTTTCTTTTTACATGATGCAGGAACGGTCGTGCGATTTTTGGTAGACACTGGTGCTTATCGTTCTCTTTTGCCAAGGAAACTCTTCAAGACACGACGTAGTCTGTCTACATCTGCCGACGTCCGCTTGGTGGCTGCCAACAGATCTGCGATACCCATCTACGGTTACGAGAACCTCACATTATCATTCGGAAACGGTAAATTCAATTTGAAGTTTCTTGTTGCTGACGTCACAATGCCAATCCTCGGTGCGGATTACCTCTCTCATTTCCACCTTCTGGTCGATGTCGCCCATCGATGATTGGTCAACGCAGACTCGTAGTTATCGACACCTTTTCAACCCGCCCCCTCTAACCTTGCTCTCCATATCAGCGCACCCACGGATGACTACGCACACCTCCTCACATCGTACCCGGAAGTTTTCCGTCCAGAACTTCGCCAAACGCCCACGGTTCCTGCCAAGCACGATATTTATCACCATATCAAGACAACGGGACCCCCAGTCTTCGCAAAATTCAGACGTCTGGCACCGGAACGATTGGCAGCCGCCAAACAGACGTTCGCCGAAATGGAGGAAATGGGCCTTTGCCAAAAGGCCTCCAGCCCATGGTCGTCACCCTTACACATCGTTCTGAAGAAAGACGGCTCCCTCCGTCCGTGCGGGGATTACAGGCGCCTGAACATGCAAACAGAACCGGATCACTACCCCCTCCCAAACATTGCCGACGTGACCTCCTACCTGCACAAAGCAAAGGTTTTCTCTACGCTCGATCTCCTGAAGGGGTATTATCAGGTGCCTATGAACCCAGAAGACATCCCCAAGACTGGCATCACCACTCCGTTTGGTACATACACCTTCAATTACTCCTGTTTTGCCCTTCGTAATGCTGGGGCCACGTTTCAACGTCTCATGGATGGCATCTTAGGGGACCTCCCTTTCTGTGTATGTTATGTGGACGACATACTTGTGTTCTCCTCCTCAAATGAGGAACACCTCCGTCACCTGCGCATCGTGCTCGACCGCCTGCAACAAAACGGCCTTGCAGTCCGGTACGACAAGTGTACCTTTGGCGCCAACGAAGTGTCGTTCTTAGGGCACCGCATCACTCCTGAAGGAGTCCATCCCCTCCCTGAGAAGGTAGCAGCCGTTCAGAACTTCCCCGCGCCCTCGACCGTCAAAGCTCTGCAGGAGTTCTTGGGCATGATCAACTATTATCAACGTTTTCTGCCAGCCATTGCCGCCACTCCTGCTCCCCTCTACACCTCCCTCAAGGGCAAGCCAAAGGACCTGAATTGGGGTCCCCTTCAAGAAGCAGCCTTCTGCAATGCAAAGAAGGCCCTATCAACTGCTGCGGCTCTCACATTTCCTATCCCACATGCCCCTCTCCTTCTCTCCACCGATGCCAGCGACGTCGCTATTGGTGCAGTACTCGAGCAGGTGGTCAACGGCTCGCCCCGCCCATTGGCCTTCTTCAGCAGAAAAGTGTCCAAGGCAGAATCGGGCTATTCTACCTTCGATCGAGAATTGCTGGCGGTGCACTTGGCTGTCCGTCACTTTCGTCATTTCTTAGAAGGTACGGCCTTTGTCATTCGCACAGACCACATGCCTCTGGTGCACGCCTTTACTTGACAGTCTGATGCCTGGTACGCCCGGCAACGCCGACATATCTCTGCCGTGGCTGAATACAATTGCACCCTTCAATACGTCCCTAGGAAAATGAATCCCGTTGTCGATGCCCTGTCAAGAAACACGTTGGCTGCCGTTCAACTGGGATGGGATTACAGTGCCCTGGCTGAAGCCCAATGACAGGATCTAGAATATCAAGCATGTAGGACATCCTGCATGTCCCTCCGTTGGGAAGACTCCCCCCTCGACGACTCTAACACCACCCTCCTCTGTGACGTCAGTACTGGCAGACCACGACCTTGGATTCCTGCTCCCATGCGCCGACAGGTGTTTGATTTCATTCACGGCCTTTCACATCCCTCGTGCCGTTCTACTGCACAGCTGCTGAAGGCAAAGTTCATTTGGCACAGCATTTCTAAGGATGCTAAGGATTGGGTCCGCGCCTGTACTTCTTGCCAAACTTCCAAAGTACATCGACACACGGATTCAGGAGTGGGCACCTTTCCTCAACCTCAGCGTCGTTTCGCGCACATTCTCGTCGACGTTGTAGGCCCCCTACCCACATCACAAGGACATCGTTACCTGTTTACCGTTATCGACCGCTCCACCCGTTGGCCTGAAGCCATTCCCATGGAAACTGCAACGTCTGCCTCATGTACATCTGCCTTACTCTCTGGATGGATTGCAAGATTTGGTATCCCTGAGCATATTACTTCTGACAGAGGAACCACTTTCACCTCTCAGTTGTGTACATCATTAGCGAATCTCCTGGGCATCACCCTACATCAGACAACGGCCTACAACCCCGCTGCCAATGGAATGGTTGAACGTTTTCATCGCACCCTCAAAGCAGCTTTGATGTCCCGCTGCAAGGATTCAAACTGGTTTACTCAGCTTCCCTGGATCCTCCTGGGACTAAGGACCACTCCTAAAGACGCCCTCGACGTCTTGGTAGCTGAAATGGTGTATGGCGATCCGTTGGTCGTCCCGGCCAAATTTTTTCCTTCTACAACCTCCTCCGATGATCTCCAGCGCATACGTCACGTCATGGGAAAATTTACTCCATGCCGCCAGACTTACAAGCCCCCAGCGAAGCATCACATACCAACAGACTTGCATTCTGCAACGCACGTCTTCCTGCGCAACGACACTACCAAGCCACCGCTAACGCCCCCTTACACGGGCCCTTTCCTTTTGATCCGACGCAGCCTGAAAGCATTCCTACTAAACATTCGTGGCAAAGAAGACTGGGTCTCCATTGATCGTCTAAAACCTGCTTATCAACTGCCAGATGACCCGCCTACAGTTCGCCTCTCTAGACCAGGGCGCCCTATTTAACATGTACAGTATGTCCTTTTTAGGGGGGGAGCCATGTACCAACCGTGTGTCACACGATCGTACATAAATTATTTTGTATATATTATGCTTGTATCTGCGCTCTTCCCTCGCACTAAAAAGAACCAGAATAGACATGTCTGTGTGTCGCCTATGTAACATTGTCATTTTCTCAAACATGTATTTTCCTGTTGCCTTAAGGTTTTGTATATAAAGGAGAGTGTTCTTTAATAAAGTTACTCAGTTGATTGCATCCTGCCTTTGAGTCAAAACCTTTCTCTCGGCCGTCACAAAGTAAAAGATCCAGAGTACCAAACATGTGCGACATCTTACACATCCCTCTGTTGGGAAGACATCCTACTCAACAACTCCAACACCATCCCCCTCTGTGATATCAGTACTAGTAGACCACAACCATAGTCACCTGCTCTTATGCGCTGACAGGTGTTTGACTTCATTCGTGGTCTTTCACATCCCACTCGCCGATCTACTGCACAGCTACTGAAGATAAAGTTCATTTGGCACGGCATTACTAGGGATGATGAGGAATGGGCCCATGCCTGTATTTCATGCCAAACTTCAAAAGTACATCGATACACAGATTAAGTAGTGGCCACCTTTCTTGAACTTCACCGTTAGTTTACCCACAATCACGTCAACTGAGCAAGTTTCCTACCCTCAACACAAGGACATTTTTACCTGTTTACTGTCATTGAATGTTCCACTCATTGACCTGTAGCCATTCCCTTGAAAACTGCAATATCCAAATCATATACATCTGCCTTACTCTTAGGATGGATAGCGAGATTCAATATCCCTAAGCATATTACTTCTGATAGGCGTACCACTTTCACATCTCAGTGGTAGACACCATTAGCAAATCTCCTGGGCATCATCCTACATCAGGCAATCACCTACAACCCTGCATCCAATGGAATGGCTGAACGTTTTTATCGTAACTGCAAGGAAACTTTGATGATCTGCTACAAATTTTTACCAACCCTGTTTTTTATTTTCTGTAGTCTTTTTATCCTAAATTCTATGAAATTTATTGCTGCCATCTCATATAGTATTGCTGGTATGGTCAAAAGTGTCCTGTATGTTTTCCTATTCACATATTATTGCCATTTTTATCTATTATAAAATGGGAAGTTTGCAATTTTTTCCTACTTTCTCAATCATTTTTTATTTCTCTTTTTTTCCAAAGAATTTCTTTCTCTATTTTTAGGTAGGATTACTTTATGCTATCTGATACTTTTAAAAACTCTCTCTCTTAGTAATTTTCTTTAATATTGTATATTTGATATATGACTTTAATCTATTGCAATATTTATCAACCCTTTAGAGATTAAGCTTGGGAATAATGAAGATGCAAAAAAAACTGTTACTACGCTAATTTTAAGACCTTTATAAGACATTGATGCGAAGTTACATCACTGATGTAGCTCATGGGGTCCACTTACCCAGTTTTCCTGTGACTATGCTATACCTATCCAAGCTTTATTGGATTTTATTGGTATGATTATTTTCCTATTATTTTCCTTCAAGTAAACATACTACGCACACAGATGACTTTTACTTATCACTTTGTTTACCTAAAATTGGTAAAATATTAGGTTTTAGATATATTTCATATGTTTTGAGAAATTCTTACTATAACATAATAACCTTCTAGTATTTTTATGTAACAAATAGTATAGAAAAAAATATAAAATGACACCACAATTACAAGATAACAGTTAAAACTTACTAAAGGTCTTCACTTTATGTCAACAGTTAAAATTCATAATTGGACATCACTATTAATAGTTAGAAATCACTAATTTACTAAAGGATCTTACAATTACAATTTAAAAGCTTCAAACACATAAAAAGAATATTGCAATTATAAATATAAAAGGATATTATGACTACTCAAAGACTTAGGAGAGCTAGGGGCTTGTGAAGGCACTGGCCTTAGTATCTGGAAGTTCGTAGAAGGCAAAATAGCATTTTCTAGCGTCTGATATGCACATGGTCACCTGATAGACAGTGCACATCCATTGGGTGACATGAAAATCCTCCTTCCTGGAGCAGTGTTTGCAGGTCTGCATTTTAAGTACAACAACAGGCATATGTCATTCCATAGTATCACACTGCTGGTTGTCATATGGCAGATTAGACTTCTGGTCTTTCTTTGGCATTGTCATGAGCTCATGCTGAAGAAGGGACATATCAGCCATGGTTCTATGGTCTACTGACATATTGGAAAAAGCTCTTTAGAGGCATCAGCTTGCCCTTCGTATATTTTCAGTTTCTCTTGTACAGGAGCTATATATTGCAAATGTAGAGGTCAGAGATGTAGCCAAACATCATGATATACAAATGTCTAGCCCTCATAAGTCTAATAAAGATGGGTCAGCCTATCAAACTTCTCAATGACCCAATCTTCCCATTCTTCTTGATGACATTGCAACAGGACACTGCCACATTCTTTTTCTGTTGCTTTTCATAGCACTAGACAATCTTCATTGGCACCTCTACATCATCTGAAGAAAGGATGTGATAATGCTATTTATCTTTCATTGATAAAGGATTCTTCTCCGTCTCTTTGACAGATGTTAGTGTTGGACAACCAATCCTGTAAAGGCTGCTAGTGCAGACACATATCTGCAACCATATTGTTCCTTGAGGTCCTCATAAACTAGTTGCCTGCATAGATGGATGACTAACTGGTTAAGGTTCTTCAAGGTCTTAAAAAAGGCAATAATAGTTTTACTGTTAACAAGCAAAGCAGACTTCTCCTGAGTGAGGTTAAATGACTGGTTGGAAAGAAGGGTTCTCTTTGGTAGAGGAAGATGTCATGGAGAAAACCAGCAATGCTTGCCCTACAAAGCAGCTAGTAACCCCACTTTCTAAGCTTGTTCTGGATATGCTGGCGTAAGGATATGCTGGTGTAAGGATCCATCCCTTGTCCCCTTCTAAGCTACTGTGATCCCAGTGACCAAATATGATTTATTCAAAGCAACC
This sequence comes from Palaemon carinicauda, assembly GCF_036898095.1. NCBI lineage: Eukaryota > Metazoa > Arthropoda > Malacostraca > Decapoda > Palaemonidae > Palaemon > Palaemon carinicauda. The sequence goes on from NC_090728.1 coordinate 78,727,229, forward strand.
CCCAGAAACACTCTGGGGACAGCAGTGAAGAATGGCTAAGTCTTGAAGAGCCAGTCATCAGTGATCTGAGTATGTAATTTTTATTGTTAAAGCATTTAAAGAATGTCAGAAGCTGGAATCCATTTGAAAATATCAATTCAGCCAAAATTTGGATACTATTCATTAGTAACTATTGTCTTTTATTATTGGTATTTGCATTACATCCATGTAAATGTTGATGCCAATGAAATTCATCATTTCATGGAGCAGTGAAAAAAGTTTTATCACCTTCCTTTTACTTTGCATATTTCTTTTTAGATTAACAATGTTCTACAGAACAGACAATGTACATATGTCCTAAAAATACTTAAAGGGAATATGAATACACTGCAGTACTGGGTGAAGGAAGTTAGACACATCGAGCATCGGAGTAGCTGAAGTCCGTCTTTCATAAACATTCCACCGGTTTAGCATTGCCTTAGATCTGGGTGAATGTGATAGTTAGGTGATAACTGAGAAGCAAAGTGAATGAAACTATACTTTATCAAACAAACATCAATATTGAATACTATAACTTACGAGCAAGAACGCCACAGAAATTCAAACAACATTCCGCTGGAAACTATCAAGTTTATACAGGTTGGCTTATTAACAGAGCAGTGAAGAGCGAGTGATAAGATAACAATCAAAACCGTTATAGTGTACGAACTTGTATGAAACACGTGGGGTAGATGGCTACCCTCCCCCCCCTAAAAATTACATACATATGAAAAAGTCCACCCTACTCTTGAGATGTGTACTGTAGGTGGGTTATCTGGCAGAAGATATGCCGTTTCAAGCGATCAATAGAGACCCAGTGTTTTTTGCCACACGTTAATCAAAATGCTTCCAGCGTACGACGGGTCACAATGAAAGGGCCCGTGTAATTGGTCATTAAAGGTGGCTTGATAGTATCATTGTGTAGGAAAACATGTATGGCCAAGTGCAGATCTGTCAGTATGCGTTGCTTAGCTTGGGGCTTGAAAGTCTGGCGGCATGGAGTTAATTTTCCCACAACATGACATAAGTGCTGGAGATTGTTGAAGGAGGTTTCAGACAAATAAAAAAATTGGCAGGGATGACGAACGGGTCGCATACTCCATTACAGCTGCTGAGACATCCAAGGCGTCTTAAGGAGTGGTCATTAGTGACTGGAGGACCCAGGGAAGCTGAGTAAACCAGTTGTGTATTTGCATTACATATATGCAAATGTTGATGACAATGAACTTCATCATTTTAATGATAGCAGTGGAAAAAGTTTTGCCACTATCTTTTTACCTAGTATATTATTTATTTATTCATTTATTTATTTTTGGTAACCAATGATCCACAGAAAAGCCATAGTAAACATCTCCTAAAAATACTTAAAGGGAACATGGATACACTTTAGTACTGGGTGAAGAAAGTTAGACACATCAGGGTAGCTGAAGATCTTCTTTCATAAACGTTCTTTGGGATTGGTATTACTTTAGACCTGTGCAAGGCGACAGTTAGGAGATAACTGAGAAGCGAGGTGAATGCAACTATACATTATTAAACAGACATTGAGCTTGAATACTATGACTCCCGAGCAAGAACATCACAAAAATTCAGACAACATTAAGCATGAACTATCAAATTTATACTGGTTGGCATATTAACTATACAGGAAAGGCCAAGTGGTAAGATAACAATCAAACCCGTTACAATGCGGCAGATGGCTACGCCCCTAAAAATGACATACATGTGAAAAAGGGAGCCCTGCTCTTTAGATGTATACTGCAGGTGGGTCATCTGGCAGGAGATATGCAGATTTTAGGTGATTAATAGCGACCAAGTCTTCTTAGCCACGCACTATAACAAAAAATGCTTTTGGTATACGACGGATCACAAGGAAAGGACCCATGTGATGGGATGTTAACAGTGGTTTGATAGTGTCAATGTGCATGGAAACGTACAGATCTGTTGGTATATGAGGCTTAGCTGGGGACTTGAGAGTCTGGCGGGATGGAGTAAATTTTCCATAACGTGACGTAGGTGTTGGACATTGTCCGAGGAGGTTGAAGATAGAAAAAAATTGGTAGGGATGAGGAACAGGTTGCATAAATCATTTCAGCTGGTGAGACATACACGGCGTCTTTAGGAGTGGTCCTAGGTGGCATTAGGGCCCACGGAAGCTGAGTAAACCAGTTGGTATCTGCATTACATGCATGTAAATGTCGATGCCAATGAACTTTATCATTTCATTGATAGCAGAAGAAAAAGTTTTGCAACCATCTTTTTACCTTGTATATTGTGTTTTTTTGGGTAAACAATGTTCTACAGAAAAACCACCATAAACATCTTCTGAAAATACTTAAAGAGAATATGAAAACACTGAGGTGCTGGGTGAAGGAAGTTAGACAAATCGGGGTAGCTGATGTCCTTCTTTCATAAACATTCTTTGGGCTTGGCATTGCCTTAGACCTGCGCGAGGCGACAGCTACATGATAACTGTGAGGAGGGGAGAATAAAACTATACTTCATTAAACAGACAACGAGCTTGAATACTTGCAAGCAAGAACGTCACAAAAATTCAGACATTAGGCATGAACTATCAAGTTTATACAGGTTGGCTTATTAACTGTGCAGGGAAGAGCGGGTGATAAGATAACAATAAAAACCGTTATGGTGTACGAACGTGTATGAAACATGTGGGGTAGATGGCTAACCCCCTAAAATGACATACCTACATGTGAAAAAGGGCACCCTGCTCTTTAGATGTGTACTGTACTGTAGGGGAGTCATCTGGCAGGAGAAATGCAGGTTTTAGGCGATCAATGATGACCCAGTCTTCTTTGCTATGCATGTTAATTAAAAATGCTTTCGGCATACGACGGATCATGGGGAAAGGGGCCGTGTGAAGGGGGGGGGGGGTAACAGTGGCTTGTTAGTGTTGTTATGCAGGAAAACGTGCGTTGCCAAGTGCAGATCTGTCAATATGTGCTGCTTAGCTGGGGGCTTGTGAATCTGGCGGCAGGGAGTAAATTTTCCCACAACCTGACGTAGGTGCTAGAGACTGTCAGAGGAGGTTGAAGACGGAAAAGATTCGGCAGGGAGTGGTCATTAGTGCCAGGGGAGATGGGTAAACCCATTGGAGTCCTTGCAACGAGACATCAAAGCTGCTTTGAGGGTGCGATGAAAATGTTCAACTATTCCCTTGGCAGCAGGGTTAAAGGCGGTTGTCGGATGTAGGATGATCCCTAGGAGGTTTGCTAATGATGGCCACGTTTGACAGGTTTGGTACCCCTGTCAGAAGTAATATGCTCAGAAATACTGAATTTAACCGTCCATCCTGGGAGTAAGGCCTCGTAGTTGCAGTTTCCAGGGGAATGGATTCAGGCCACGGCGTGGAGCAGTTGATAACGGTAAACAGGTAACCATGTCCTTAGGATGAAGGTAGGGGCAGAACTACGTCGACATAAATGTGGGCAAACCAACAGTGATATTGAGGAAACAAGCCTACTCCCTAATCCGTGTTTCGAAATACTTTTGAGGTTTGGCATGAAGTAAAGACGTGGACCCAATCCTTAGCATACTTGGTATTGCCATGTCAAATGAACTTCATTTTCAGTAGCTGTGCAGTAAAACAGTGTGAGGGATGTGAAGGGCCATGAATTAAGTACACATCTATTGGCGCATTGGACCAGGTATCCACGGTCTATGTCTATCAGTACTAACATCACAGAGGAGGTGGCATTGAAGTTTTCATGAGGGACGTGCTGCTAACGAAGGGATGTGCAGGATATCTTACATGCTTGGTACTTTAGATCTTTTTGTTGGACTTCTGCCAAGGCATTGTAATCCAATCCCAGGTGAAGGGCAGCTAATGCCTTTCTTGAAAAGAGATCCGTGTGAATGGCAAAGGGTGTACCTTCCAAGAAGTGGCGAAAGTGACAGACAGCCAAGTGCATCGCCAGCAGTTCACAGGTGAAGGTAGAATAGCTGGCTTCTGCCTTGGAGAGTTTTCTACTGAGGAAGGCCAATGGGCTGGATGAGCCATTAACCACTTCCTCGATTACTGCCCTAATAGCGACATTGCTGCCATGAGTGGAGAAAAGGAGAGGTGCTTGTGGCATGGGAAACAAATCGCAGCAGCGATTGATAAGACATTCTTTGTGTTGTAGAAGGGCCATTATTTTAGTGGATCCTATTACAGGTCTATAGGTTTGGCCTTGAGGGTAACATAGAGGGGCCAAGAAATGTGGTGATGGCTGGCAGGAACCAGTGATAATAGTTGATTAGTCCCAAGAATTTTTGCAGTGCTTTGACGGTCGAGGACGTAGGGAAGTTCCAAACGGCTGCTATCTTCTCAGGGAAATGGTGACTCCTTTAGTAGTGATGCGTTACCCTAAAAAAATACTTTGTTGGCGCCAAAGGTACACTTGTCATACAGGACTGCAAGGCTATTTTGTTGAAGGTGGTCGAGCACACTGCATAGACGAGAGAGGTCTTCCTCTTTGGAGGAAGTGAACACAAGTATGTCGTCCACGTAACATACACAGAAGGTGAGATTCACTAAGATGCCATCCATGAGATGTTGAAAAGGGGCCTAAGCATTACAAAGGCTATAATCGGAGTAATTGAAGGTGTATGCTCCAAAAAGGGTGGTGATGATGGTCTTGGGGATTGTGTTCTGGGTTCATGGGTACCTGTCAATACCCCGCCAGGAGGTTGAATGTTGGGAAAACCTTCACTTTGTACAAGTATGAGGTTACTTTGGCGATGTTTTGGAGTAGGTCAGGTACCTGTAAGCTCCACACCATCACAGAGAGCCATATCTTTTGTCAAAGGCCCATTTCTTCCATTTCTGTGAATGTATGTTGATCAGCTTCCAAATGATATGGTGCCAGACACCTAGATCTGGGAAATACTGGGGGTGCCATCATCTTGATATGATGATAAATAGCATGTTTGGCGGGAGCTGTGGGCATTTGACAATGTTCAGGACAAATAACTTCTGGATACGATGTGAGGAGGTAGGCATAGGAATCCATGGGTGTGCTGATATGAAGAGCAATGTCAGAGGAGGATTGTTGAAGAGGGATTGATAAGTAAGATTCAGTATTGACTAGCCGTTACTGAGCAATATTGATCAGGAGCTAATAATGTGAGGTTCTTGTAACCATGAGTGGGTATCACGGATCCGTTGAAAGCTACTAGATGGACATTGGCAGATTTAGACAGACTACGTCATGTCCTAGCGAGTGGCCTTGGCAGAAGAGAATCACAAGCCCCATGTCTACCAAAAATTGAATGCCCGTACCTGCATCATGTAAGTAAAAAAGAATTAGTGACAGAGGAAGCCACCACCACAGGCGATGGTCTACAACCGTTCAAACATTTCAACACATCCCTAAATCTGGAGTGGTAGTAGCATAACTGACGCCGATGAGCGTCAGTAAGTGGCTGTATAGGTCGTTCATTAGGGCATAAGGAAATGGTGTGTGGTGGGTGGTTATGTCGCCACTCCGGAGCATCATGGGGTGAGTGTCTATGTCCTACCGCATTGACGTCAGCTCCACTCGATGTTTAATAGTTGTCCACTTCGTCCGGAGGGGAGGCATTGATGAAGGTCTCGAAGGTGGTGAAGTAGCTCTCCATAAGGGCGTTGACTTTGGTCATCAGGTCCATCATGGAAAAAATATCAACATCAGGGATAGTAGCACATACAGGTTCGGTAGGTGCTGTACCCAGAGGGCACGAAGTAGATTCACTTCACGAGGATAGCTGTCTGCAGAAGGTTGCAGGCGAGTGATACTGGTTATTTTACCTGAGGGTGAGTGAAGACTTTTATTTCCTCAATGGTTGTTGAGAGAGCTGAAAAAGTTTCGCTATGGGATGGCTACCGATGGAGAATACTCCTCCAGGAGGTATAATTTGAGGGAGTCGTATGTTACTGGGGTGTCCCCTTGCTCGCACAGCATGTCGGAGATTTCTGGGAAAGAATCATTGGGGATCGCCGCGAGAATGTAATATGCTTTGGTGCTTTGCTGAGTTGCGCCCTTTATGCAAAACTGGACTTCAGCATGCTTAAACCAGGCAAACGCTTCTCGGCTGGTGAAGGACAGTAGTTTCAGGGGTGTGGCGTTGATAGTAGAGTCAGTGTCAGAGAGCGGCATCATAATACAGTAAGACAGTCGGGGGGAAGGCGTATGGGAGCTGGACACTTAAGTGGTCACTAATATGCAAGGTGCCAGTTAGGTGATAACTGTGAGGCGAGGTGAATGCAACTAATTTTTATAAAACGGACATCGAGTTTAAATACTATGACTTGAGAGGAAGAACGTCACAAAAATTCAAACAACATTAAGCATGAACTATATAGTTTATACAGGTTGATTTATTAATAGTACAAGGAACAGCAAGTGATAAGATAACAATTAAAACTGTTACAGTGTACGAGTGTGAATGAAATACATGGGGTACAGACCTCTTCATTGGGGGTGCCTGGTAATACTGTAGTTAGGTAGGCCATAAAAGTACATATAAATAAACAAAATTATTATATATGAAAAGTTAACTGGTAAGTAATGCAAGTAGATATAAGTTAGCAAATGTTGATGAGAGGAAATTGATATAATAAATATAATTAGTAAATTATGGTAATTATTCGTTTTAACTCACCAGATGTAGCTTTAAGCAACAGTTAATCATCATCAAGGTTGAAGAGGAAATCTAAGTCAAGGGTGTAATCATCAATTATTATTATTATTATTATTATTATTATTATTATTATTATTATTATTATTATTATTGTTATTATAAATATTATTATTATTGTTATTATTATTATTACTATTATTATCATTATTATTATTATTATTATTATTATTATTATTATTAACTAAACTACAACCATAGTTGGAAAAGCAGGCTGCTTTAAGCCCAAGGGTTCCAACAAGGAAAAATAACTCAGCAAGGAAAGGAAATAAGGAGATAAATAATCTTCAAAAGAAGTAAAGTTAAATTATCTTTTTTTTAAACATTAGGTAAAAGAGATCTTTTATACATAACAATGAAAACCTCAAAAAAAAAACAAAAAGAAGAAAAGAAATATGATGGAATAGTGGGGCAGAGGATATCCTCAACCAAAAGACTTTACCCCAAGACTATGGAAGACCATGGTACAGAGGCTATGTCACTACACAAGATTAGAGAACAATGGTTTGAATTTAGCGTCCTTCCTAGAAGAGTTGCTTGCCACAGCCAAAGAGTTTCTTCTACCCTTACCGAGAGGAAAGTACCAACTGACCAATTACAGTGCAGTAGTAAACCCCTTAAGCGGAGATGAATTATTTGATAATCTTAATGTAAGGTGTTTGAAGACAGAGTAGAATGTGTAAAGATTATGTCCGACTATTCGGTGTATGTTTAGGCAATGGAAAATGGCTCCGTAACTAGAGAGAGGGATACAGTGTAGGACTGTCTGTCCAGTTAAAGAACTCAATAACTCTCTAGCGATAGTATCTCAATGGTGGCTGGTACCCTGGCCTACTTACTACCTCTTGCATGTCATTATATACATCCATTTCCCTCTCATTCCCTTGTATAGAGGATATCTGAGTCAAGGGTGTGATCATCAATTATTATTATTATTATTATTATTATTATTATTATTATTATTATTATTATTATTATTATTAGCTAAGCTACGGCCCTAGTTGGAAATGCAAGATGCTATAAGCTCAAGGGCTTCAACAGGAAAAAATAGCCCAGTGAGGAAGGAAATAAGGAAGTAAATAAACGATATAAGATATAATGAAAATCAAAATAAAATATTTTAAAAACATCAACAACATTAAAACAAATATTTGATATATAAACTATAACAGGACTTATGTCAGCCTGTTCAACATCAAAACATTTTGAACTTTTGAAGGTCCACTGATTCAACTACCCAATTAGGAAGATCATTCCACAACTTGGTCACATCTGGAATAAAACTTCTAGAGTACTATGTAGTATTGAGCCTCATGATGGAAAAGGCCTGACTATTAGAATTAACTGCATACCTAGAATTACGAACAGGATAGAACTGTCCGGGAAGATCTGAATGTAAAGGATGGTCAGAACTATAAAAAATCTGATGCAACATGCATAATGAACTAATTGAACGACGGTGCCAGAGATTAATATCTAGATCAGGAATAAGAAATTTAATAGACCATAAGTTCCTGTCCAATAAACTACGATGAGAATCAGCAGCTGAAGACCAGACAGGAGAATAATACTCGAAACAAGGTAAAATGAAAGAATTAAAATACTTCTTCAGAATAAATTTATCACCAAAAATCTTGAAAGACTTTCTCAATAAGTCAATTTTTTGTGCAATTCAAGAAGACACAGACCTAATGTATTTCTAAAAAGTAAATTTGCTTTCCAGGCATAGGTTCCTAAAGACTTTCCTTATATAACCCTATGAAAATATTAATGATAAAAATTCTGTTACTTTCTGCAGAATTTTCTTACCTTGTTTATTTTTTATTAAAGATTTGGGTATTTTCTGCATGGAGGGGTAGGGCAATTGCTGATAAGCCGCCGCAACCCTTTTAATCCTAAAAGGTGATGCTAATCCAAAGAAACTATCAAGAGGCAGAGAACTGGAATTTGCCCGCACGAAAAGCCATTGAGTGAGACTTTTCAGTGTGTAAATGTTTTTCTGATGATAGATGTATGGGGTGTATCATTTTCCTGTCTATTCTTGTATCAGCATAAAGTAGATTACATCATCTTTGGTTTGAAATCAAAGTTATCATATCTGTGATGCTGTAGTGTGGGAAATTTACTTTTACAGGAGAACCTCCCCACAATTGATATCTAGGCTCCTACCCTGGGGAATTGGAGCTTTATCATTCCCTTGCCATCAGGCAGAATTTCTAGAGTTATGTAGTACGAAAAACCATACATGCAATTTCAAGTCTAGATAATTAGTGGTAGTTATATACAGGATTTATGAGTACAAGTACCTTTTCTGAGTTTAGGCACTAAGTCAAGTTCGGGATAGTACACCCTAACTGAGAGTGGCTAAGAGAATAACCAAATACAATGACAATACCACAAGAGCGGGAAATAGAGCATCATCTATGATCTGCCTTCTGACCTAAATTTAGAATGAGGATCGTTCACTTTAACAACCGCAAGAAGAGCTTAAATTGGGCTATATTTCAACCAATAATCCCCAACTCAGTTTGTTTAAATTAAATTCATTGAAAAATGTAGCTGGATCATGTAATAATTCTAATTACCTCTGGGGGGTGGATCTAAGTGAACATATAATTTTAAACTTAATATAAAGGCAAATGGACACAATTTTGTTAAATAAAAAATTTAGAAATATTTCCATACGGCCATCCTAACAGGTTAAACAGAATTTCAAAAAAAAGGTTGGTCAAAACATAAGAAACGAAAATATTCGACAAATATCGATAATACCGTGTGAAAGGGGTTAAACAAATGCATAAAATACAACGGCATCCTTAGACCAAGCGTCTACTTGATTGTTCTATGAATTAAAGGGCTTTCTAGTCAAACGTGTGGGTGGCAACCGATTGAATGGTGTGCAACGTCTGTAAGGTTATGGAGTCAAGTTAATGACATTAAAGTTAAAATAAAATCAGCACCTATGCCTGACGTTCTATTCTTGGCAGTAATCTCGAATTAAACTAGTATCTAATTCTTTAACTGACTTTAAATGGACTTGGAAAGAAGCGAAGATTTTACGGCAAAGGTTCTTTGTCTTTTATGAAGGAATTTTGCCACATACTGACACCTCTTTGACGCATGCGTTATATATAGATCGTGATGGTCCAGGCGTGCTCCATACTGGGTGCTTGCTGAGATCAACTATAGCTTTTCAGACCCGTCCTTGAGATTTCCATTGCAACCACTGTCCTTAAAATAAATGGAGCCCTGTCTCTGCAACAGCTGGGCTTCTTCATTTTCTGGATACACAAGGCTAGGCGGGGTGAAGATGTTCCCCCAGAGCTTGAAGTAGTGCATCATTCCGCGCTTACTCTTCGTCCTAGAGTGGTCAGTTTGAAGAAGGCAGGCTGTTCACCTGTTCTCAAGAAAAATAAAAAAAAAATAAATAGAAAAATAAAAATGCCATGCGTCGTTGCAGACCTACCCGGTCTTGAGGTACCATATAGGGCTCAGAAAATGTGGGATCAGATTCTTACGGCCAACACAAGAGCCCGAGTTTAGCATACGGCAAGGCAATCTAAAACGAACGAACAAATGTGGGATCATAAAACGTGATTAATCTATCTGCAGAAGTAGGAGTAATCTTACGGTTCCAGATAAATATACACATGATTAGAATATAATTGTTTATCATATGCAATAATTGATTTAGTGAAAGAAAAATTAGCAAAGGCAGTGCATGGCAGATAAGAAATTTCATAGACAAGCAAACTTGGAGGTTATACAAAGAGATGTAAATAAAATACATAAATTCTTATGTATAATTTGCAGCCAAGATCAGGAAAATAATTCATTTTAGAATACGGTGCTTAAGGAAATAAGAACCCTTTTATGCAGACATCTAATTAGCACCGAAGAAGTTTGCCTGTCATGATGTCAGAACAGAGATCTCGATAGATAGGATAGAAAATGGACAGGGTATCTCAAATGAATTATGCAAGACAAACAAAAAACTGAAAAGGATATTTAAGCTACATCATACATGAGGCATAAAACAATAAAAGGTCATTTAGAATAAAATGTGACGCCAATTTTTCAAAAGTGGTTGGGATTTGCTAGTCTTTTCCTGGGCTTTGTATTTTTAAAGTAGCTTACTTGTATTATTTTGACTAAGGTGAAATGTGTCCCATCTAGATTTTGATGTTATGAAAACTGGGGTGATGATATCCCTGCAGTATTTTAGTACATATATAAACAAATAATATAACAACTTTCGTTAAGTATCTTAAAATACTTTATATTTCTTTTTTATCTCTTTAACTATTTGGCTGATAACACTCATGAAAGAAGTCATAAGACTATTTAACCGAAATTTTATAAAATTCAGGTTTGTGTGATACATTTTTTTTTCTTGGAGATGAGCAAATTAACAGTGACAGAAGAGGTAACACTAAATGTATTGAAAGATGACGAGGACAGTTATGAGCCATCACATATTGACTGACGAGAAGAGTGAGTCTTAGGAAGGCTGATCTTTAGGTAGTCAATTGTCTAGAAAATTTTCAGCATAGCCATGTGGAATAGGCTATGTGTGAACAAAAGACACTACAATTTTATGCGTAAGCATGACATCCTAGACAAGCAAGACTGTATTGTAACTATGCCTATAACAAAAGCTTAATCAGAGTTGAACATCTGGGAACTATTTCCCAAAACGTTTTCCATGCAAATGGCACATAATACTAATAGAGACTGAAAAAAAGAAAAACACACTCATCAAAGATGTTTATCAGAGTTGATGGTAATCTTCTGATGCACATTAGTACTTTCTTACAATCGAGTACCTGCTATGCAAATTTACTAGTCAACTAAGCCCTCCTCAGGAAATGAAAAAATAACCCATTCTATTTCAATTAGTGGTTTCAAAACTGTACTCCGATAATCCAAGTAAACTAGCAAATTTCTTCTAGATGATTTATCTAGATTTTATGAGATCTTTGAAAGAAAAAGTCTTTCTTCCTGCAAGAACAGGCAGCACAATGTAGCCCATAAATGAAAGCAAGGCAAAGTTGAAGGGACGTTCCAGCCTGAAACACTATATGCTCGTGAAGCTTGACGAATGAGAAACCAAAACCTGAGTAAGATCTGATTCAAATAATGGCAGTGAATCTAGATGGCCCTTCAACATTACCATCATTATTATAATCATAGAATAATTAATGATCATTCTATATCAAGAAGAGTTATATATCAGATACCAAACATATTTTTTCAAGTCAAAATAATGGGGGAAATGAGTGGAATATATTTTATTAGATATAGACCATAGTCATATCCTGACACATTAATGTTAATTGAATTAGTTTTCTATAGTGAGTTATCAGTCACCTTATGAAACTGTTACATTCTAATTTAGTTCTAGTGAATGTCAGGAAAGATTACATTTAACTAAAAATATAGGCAACCTAGAGAGAGAGAGAGAGAGAGAGAGAGAGAGAGAGAGAGAGAGAGGGGGGGGGGGTTCTAGAAATACAAAAAGATATTTCGACTGTAGAAGATCTTGAATATAACTTCAAATATATTACTACCATGGAGCTTTGAATTAGGGGGTTTGTTTTCAATTTATTTTCAATATATATATATATATATATATATATATATATATATATATATATATATATATATATATATATATATATATATATATATATATATATATATATATATATATCATCAGACGTTGCTAGTCCACTGTAGGATAAAGGCCTCAGACATGTCCTTCCACTCCCGTTTGTTTATGGTCTTTCTAACTCAGTCTATACATACAAATTTTCTTAGTTTTTCAGTCCATCGTCTTCTCTTCCTTCCCCTGCTTCTTTCTGTTCTTCTTAATTTCCATCTATTATCTGCCATTCTCAATATATATCCTGACCATGTCCATTAGTTTTTCTTACATGTTTTAGAAATCCTCTACTTTACTTCAGTCTCGTATCCTTTTAGCTCTTTTTTTCTGTCTATTAGTGTTATTACCATCATTATTCTTTCCATAGCTGTTTGTGTTGTAACTAGCTCATGTTGTAAGGGTTTTGTAAGTCTACAAGTTTCTCATGCATAAGTTATTACTGGTAGGCCATCTGATTAAATGCTTTTATTTTTTAGAAAAAGTGGTATTTTACTATTCGTAATCTCATTTTGTTTACCAAAAGCTATTCACTCCATAGAAATCCCTCTTTTAACCCTTTTACCCCCACCATAAGGTTAAATTTCGAGCACATTTTGCTATATAATTTTTTTAAATTGCTCTAAAAAGCTTAATTTTTGTCCTAGAGAGGTCAGGTTGGTCTCATTCTTTTGGAAAATGCCTGAAGTTTCTCAAAAAATTATCAAAAATATGTAAAAATATCTAATTAACAGTGTTTTGCAAGAACGTACCGGTACGTCCTTTGGGGGTGAAAGGGAAATTTTGGTCTCATATCCTTGGGAAACATAAGTACGTACAATATAATCATTAACAATCTCTAGAGGTTCTTCCATAACCCTTATTTGGTGTGTCTCTACAGTTTTATTGAACATTATCTTTGTTCTATTCATTTTCATTTTCATACTTATATTTCTGCTTTCTCTATTAAAATCATGTATCCTCTTTTGCAATTTCTCTAATAATTCACTAAATAGATATATGTCCTTTACAAATCTTAAGGGGTTAAGGTATTGCCTATTAATGTTAATTATTAAATATCCACAATCTCTCTCTTGACAAATTATCCTATGAACGCTCTGAATAATTTAAGAGAGATGGGTCTCCCTAGCTAACTCCTTTCTTAATTGGAATGTTCCCACTATTTTTATGCAGTTCTAGGACTGCCGTGATTCCCTTACATATATCTTCAAGTGTACTAACATAAGATTCCTCTATTTCTTATCTTTGAAGGGCTCTTATTAATACTGAAATTTTGACAGAATTAAAAAATCTATAAATGCCATATATAGTGGTATGTCGTGCAGATGATTGTTTTATTGGTTGGTTAATTACTCGGATATGGTCAGTTGTTGAATACACACATGTGAATACTGCCTTCTCTCTTGGTTGATCAAGTCGAGCTCTCTCACTCTCTATTCGGCCTAATTTAATCTTTGGAAATATTTTTTATATCAATCATCATCATCTATCTCCTACTTCGCCCTTCATAGTCCTCAGCCGTATAGGCCTGGATCTTCCAACAATTTTAGTGCCTTGTGAAGCCCAGCTGAACCTTTGGTTAACTAATCTCTCTTGGGGAGTGCAAAGAGCATGCCAAACCATCTCCACCTACACCTCATCATGATCTGATCTTCATATGACACTCGAGTAATCTCCCTTATAGTTTCATTTCTAATCCTGTTCTGCCATTTAACTCTAAATATCCTTCTGAGGGCTTTGTTCTCAAATCTACTAAATCTCTTGGAGATTGTTTCATTGTCATACCATGACTCATGTCCATACAGTAACGTCGATCTCACTAAACTGATATATAGTCTGATTATTATATGCAATTTCAGGCGATTTGATTTCCAAATTTTACTTAACCTAGCTATTGTCAGAATTTGTTTTTCTCAATCTTTCACTGAACTCTCATTCTAAAGACCCTGTATTGGAGATCATAGTTCCTAAATATTTAAATGATTCCACCTCAATAATCCTTTCTCCTTCCAATGACATTTCATCTTCCATTGCATACTCCATTCTCATCATCTCTATGTTTCTTCTATTTATCTTAAGATAAATCCAGTGTGATATTACATGCATTTTGGTGAGCAACCATTGCAAATTCTGTGGTGTTCTGCTAAGAAGGACAGCATTATCATCATACTCTAGGTCTGCGAAATTCCTATTAACAATCCAGTCCAATCCTTCTCCACCATCTCCAACTGTTCTACTCATTACAAAATCCATGAGGTGGATAAACAACATAGGTGACAACACATTACCTTGGATTACTCTGCTGTTCACTGGAAATTCATTTGATAAGACTCCATTAACATGAAAGGCCAGGTCGAAACCAACCATGCCACGAGAGGCCATAAAAGATATCGGAACCTGACGCTACCCAGCTGTCCGAGGATTTACCTGGTAAGACATCAGTCTCTTACCAGCGAGTTTTACCCAATATCCCGGCCCACCACGTGACACAATTGGTAGTAATTCATTCAAATTACCCCTAATGAGTCAATATGGATAAATATCAACACAACAACGTGTTCAAATAGAAATAAATTTCTACCTCATACTTGGGATCGAACGCTAGCCCCTTCTAATGAAAGGCCAGGTCGAAACCAACCATGCCATTTCTATTTGAACACGATGTTGTGTTGATATTTATCCATATTGACTCATTAGGGGTAATTTGAATGAATTACTACCAATTGTGTCACGTGGTGGGCCGGGATATCGGGTAAAACTCGCTGGTAAGAGACTAATGTCTCACCAGGTAAATCCTCGGACAGCTGGGTAGCGTCCGGTTCCGATATCTTTTATGGCCTCTCGTGGCATGGTTGGTTTCGACCTGGCCTTTCATTAGAAGGGGCTAGCGTTCGATCCCAAGTATGAGGTAGAAATTATTTCTATTTGAACACGATGTTGTGTTGATATTTATCCATATTGACTCATTAGGGGTAATTTGAATGAATTACTACCAATTGTGTCACGTGGTGGGCCGGGATATTGGGTAAAACTCGCTGGTAAGAGACTGATGTCTTACCAGGTAAATACTCGGACAGGTGGGTAGCGTCAGGTTCCGATATCTTTTATGGCCTCTCGTGGCATGGTTGGTTTCGACCTGGCCTTTCATTAGAAGGGGCTAGCGTTCGATCCCAAGTATGAGGTAAAAATTTATTTCTATTTGAACACGATGTTGTGTTGATATTTATCCATATTGACTCATTAGGGGTAATTTGAATGAATTACTACCAATTGTGTCACGTGGTGGGCCGGGATATCGGGTAAATCTCGCTGGTAAGAGACTGATGTCTTACCAGGTAAATCCTCGGACAGCTGGGTAGCGTCAGGTTCCGATATCTTTTATGGCCTCTCGTGGCATGGTTGGTTTCGACCTGGCCTTTCATTAGAAGGGGCTAGCGTTCGATCCCAAGTATGAGGTAGAAATTTATTTCTATTTGAACATGGTGTTGTGTTGATATTTATCCATATTGACTCATTAGGGGTAATTTGAATGAATTACTACCAATTGTGTCACGTGGTGGGCCGGGATATCGGGTAAAACTCGCTGGTAAGAGACTTATGTCTCACCAGGTAAATCCTCGGACAGCTGGGTAGCGTCAGGTTCCGATATCTTTTATGGCCTCTCGTGGCATGGTTGGTTTCGACCTGGCCTTTCATTAGAAGGGGCTAGCGTTCGATCCCAAGTATGAGGTAGAAATTTATATATATATATATATATATATATATATATATATATATATATATATATACATATATATATATATATATTTATATGTATATATATATATTCAAAATATATGTATATATGTATATATATATATATATATATATATATATATACATATATGTATATATAAATATATATATATATATATATATATATATATATATATATATATACATGCATATTTATACGCATATACATTATATATATATATATATATATATATATATATA
Organism: Palaemon carinicauda; assembly: GCF_036898095.1. NCBI lineage: Eukaryota > Metazoa > Arthropoda > Malacostraca > Decapoda > Palaemonidae > Palaemon > Palaemon carinicauda. Next base: position 78,743,586 of record NC_090728.1, read on the forward strand.
TATATATATATATATGTGTGTGTGTATATATATATATATATATATATATATATATATATATATATAATGTCCGATATTCTAGTAGTGTATATTCTAATACATCGTAAAGACAAATTATTTTCGATTTAATACTACAGTCAATTTTCCTATTTTCCTTGTCTTTGTGTCGACAACAATTATCTAAATTTTGTTTGCTGCTTCCTCTCAGATCCTCTCTTTTGCAAAGTTTACAACATATCCATTTAATGTTGACCTCGTATGAACTATCGGAATGTCTTTAAGTACATGTTCGACCTCCTTATTTTCTGTCAGTAATTTTAGTTGTTGCATTTGTTGCTTTAATTACCAGCAGATGCTTTTTCTTTACTTTGTCGGCGTATGTTGTTTTCTCTGGTTTTGGGCTCATCAGTGTTTGAAGTGCTTCCTTAATTGATTCAATATTCATTAATAGATTATCAACCTTCTCAGTGAGGTCAGTGGTCTGGGTAGAATTTGCTTCGTATGCGTTGAGCTCGGCACTTGTTTTTCCAAATCTTCAATTCTCGCCTCTTGTGCACTTAAAGCATTGTCCCTCACTCTTAATTGCTCATGCAATTCTAATATATGTAATTTTGCTGTTTTGGCTTCTTCAACGCAGTATGGGCATATCCAATTCAAGTTAAATACTTCTTTAACATTGATGCCAGTCATTATAGACACATTTCTTATGAAAGTATCTCCTGCAATCAGATCCTATTCTTGACATGATATAATATTTCTTCCCTCCATGAGATCATCTAATATTTTCGCCAATGGTTTTAAAAACTAGTAACGCAATCTAAAAACAGGGCTCAGGACAAGTGGTGACGATGAGTCACAAGATAGGAGATGAATCACAAGATAGGATGAAAACGGGGAAAAAAAAGGAAATTCTTCAAAGAAATAATAACCAGGCTTTTATCCAGACAAATATGTTATATTTAGAAATTAAAAAGATTTCATGATATAAAGCTTGGAATTTACGAAAACCTTCAGATTTTCATAAAACTAAAACTAAATAATCAACATTTTCCTTTCAATAGTTACTACAAGAAAAATATAGTACAAGAGCCGTGGAAGATTGAAATGATCTCTCTCTCTCTCTCTCTCTCTCTCTCTCTCTCTCTCTCTCTCTCTCTCTCTCTCTCTCTCTCTCTCTTCATTATATATGAGTGCAGATAAAGAGATTGTATTTCTGAAATGAATCAAGGTGGTAGAAGTGGGGAGACTAACTACAATCCGACGAGTCAAAAATTGCTGTTGGTTGATAATTGCAATGAGGTTTCCCAGGATTGTATAGTCATATAATAAGAGTAATTATAGTGATTACTGGTGAAATATTTCATATATTCTATAGGATGCTTTTATTGCATAGTGCATTTTCCTTTTATAATATTCAATTATAAAATGAACATGGTTACAAAACATGAAAAATAGCTCCCCGTTTGGTGTGGTTTTCCGAAACCCCCTTTTTTAACTTGCTGGACCCGCGCTTGCTGAGATACGCTTATCCTTGATTCTGTCATTGGTTTCCAGATGGTATTACGCTGAGGCTGTTGAAACATATTTGGTGATTCTATTATTTTCTTTGGTCTAACTCATGTGTCGATATTTAGAAATAATGTTGGAGCTACATCTTTTTCATTGTTTTTATTCCGGAGGCGATATAAGCCATTTATTTTCTCAGATAATGTATGGTCATTTAGTTTATTTCACTTTATTGTACCATCTTTTATTTACACAATGTTCTGGATATTTTCTATCGTCTTTAATTAACATTTAATTATTTCTTTATTCTAAGTACTGTTGATTTGTTTTACTTATATTTTTATTACTTCTTTTTTCTCTAAGAGAAACTTTATAAACAAGTATAGATCTTTCCAGTAACAAACATAAGCCATTCTTCTTTTATATATCGTATTTGCTTTAAAATTTTTGTATCATGTTTGCTTCATCTGTTAAAGGGGTATAACTTAGGACCATATACTGTATAGCAACTTCACTTCGCTTTATTCCTTATTGACTTTTGTAATACATTAAATCTATAATAGATTGCCTGAGCTATCTGTAATTCTAGTCTATTCCTATTATACCCTCTAACATTTAGTGTTAGTAGTAGTAGGTTGGCCAGGGCACCAGCTGCCCGTTGAGGTACTACCACTAGAGAGTTATTGGATCCTATGACTAGCCAGACAGTAATGCATTGGATCCCTCCTTATCTTTTTCTTTGCCTACACATACACCAAGTAGTCTTGCCTATTCTTTACAGATTCCCGTCTTTCCTCATACACCTGATAACAATAAGATTACAAAATATTTCTTCACCCAAGGAGTTAATCACTGTACTGTAATTGTTTAGTGTACTTTCTTCTTGGTAAGGGTAGAAGAGACTCTTTAGCTATGGTAAGCAGCTCTTCTAGATGAAGGACACTCCAAAACTAAACCATTGTTCTCTAGTCTTGGGTAGTGCTATAGCCTCTGTACCATGGTCTTCCACTGTCTTGGGTTAGAGTTCTCTTGCTTGAGGGTACACTCGAGCACACTATACTATCTTATTTCATTTTTCTCTTCCTCTAGTTTTTTTTTTTTTTTAAATGGTGTTGAGCAGGCTTAATAGAAGGGCCATGGATGCCTGGTGGTTTATCAAGAGGTTGTCTTTTCCTTATCTGATTTTTATTCTTCTTAAAACCATCCTTACTGCCCTCCCTTCAGTTGAAGTGGCTATCCTAGAGGGTATTTAGCCTTGCATGGTGTATCGGCTCCTCCATGTTGACCAGTTTTTCCGACTTTTTTTTTTCTATAGTCTATTGGTTTCATCAATCACTTTATTTATATTTCTGTACATATTGTTTTTGTTATAATTCTTGTTAATCTAGTTTTTAAGTATGATGTCTCTTTTTTATTACCATTAATTCTTATGCTGTCTGGAGACATTGAGCGAAATCCGGGACCAGTACGATCTAAATTTCGTCAATGTCGTCTACTTTATTGCAATATTCGTGGTTTTCATGCAAATATTCAAGACTTTAAAGTTGCGTCCAGACAGTATGATATTCTTTTGTGCTCAGAAACTTTGGTTTCTAATATGAGGCACTCATTTGAACTTCTTATAAGTAGTTTTAAGAACCCAATAATGTTGAAACGTGATGCCATCCCTAGGGCCAGGGGATGGCGGTGTATATCAGGACTGAGTACCCTGCTTCTCATAAGTCCTGCTATGAACGTGAGTGTCATGAGATTCAGGTAATAAAAGTTTGTAGCAGGCATAACAACTTTTATTTGTGTTCGATCTACCGGAATCTAGACAGGAATTATTCTATCTTCGATTGTCTTCTTACCATTATAGTAAGATGATATAAAGGGTTCTTTTGTCTTTGTTGGTGATTTCAATGCTCACCATAGGGAGTGGTTAAGTTCTATTTCTCTTACCGATCGCCATGGCTTAAGAGCTTTAGACTTTGCCTCTGAATCAGGCTGTGAGAAAATCATAAGTGAAGCTACTCACTGGTCTGGTAATTGCTTGGACCTCGTATACACTGACTCCCCTGGCATTATAACAAGAAGGGTTGGTTCTCCAGTTGGGACATCTGATCATGCCTTGATTTCATTAGTAGTGAAGACTGAGCAGCCTGTCCCTAATGTATCATACTCTTCTGAAATTTATATGAAATCTCAAGCAAACTGGAATGGGATTTTGCAAGATCTTATGTGGTTGAATTGTTGTCCTTTTGAATGAGAATCTAGTCAACATAATTGATAGGTGTATCCCTGCTCGTGTGCTAAGGTACAGAGTGAAGGACAAACTGTGGTTTGAGCGTCTTCTGGCGAAATGTCTTAATAGGTTTGCTGACGGTAATCATCTATTCCCTAGTTTGCTATTTGGTTTTCGTAAAGGCCTTGGTGCATGTGATGCCCTCCTTACAATCTCCAATGCTGTACAGAAATCCCTTGATTGTGGTCATGAAGGTCGCATGGTTAGCCTTGATTTTAGTGCTGCCTTTGACCAAGCTAATCATAATGCCTATGTTTTCAAACTCAAACTAGGCAGGCAGTTCATTCTAATAGCCAGACCTTCTCCATCATGAGGCACAATACTGCACAGTATTCTAGAAGTTTTATTCCAGCTGTGACTAAGTTGTGGAATGATCTTCCTAATCGGGTAGTTTAATTAGTCGAACTTCAAAAGTTCAAACTTGCGGCAAATGTTTTTATGTTGAACAGGCTGACATAAGTCTTTTTATACTTTATATGACATATCTGTTTTGACTTTGTTACTGTTTGTAGAATGATCTATTGTTAATTTGTTCTCACCCTTTATTTATTTCCTTTCCTCGCTTGGCTATTTTTCCTGTTGGAGCCTTGGGCTTATAGCATCTTGCTTTTCCAGCTAGGGTTGTAGCTTGGCTAGTAGTAATAAATATAATAAAAATAATAATAATAATAATAATAATAATAATAATAATAATAATAATAATACACAGTTTATCCCTACTCTTTTGCCAAAGAGCCATGCTGCCAATATCCTTGTATGTTTTTCCCTTTGCTTTCATTGTTTTTCAGCTCTTTGGAGTTCTTTACACTTCCACCTGTTTACACATTTCAAGATGTTTTTCCTTGCGTCCCTAAGATATCTTTAGGTAGTAGGTTAGTTACGGCACCAACCACCCTTTGAGATACTAACTCTTGAGAATTATTGGGTCCTTGGCTTACCACTCAGTACTATATTGGATTCATCTCTCTGGTTACGGTTTTTTTTTCTTTAACCTACACATATGCCGAATAGTCTATCCTATTATTTTCAAATTTTTCTCAGTTATCATACACTTCACAGCACTAATATTACCAAACAATTTTTCGTCACTCACGAAGTTAAGTACTGCACTATAATTGTTTAGTGACTACTTTCCTTTTGGTAAGGGTAGAAGAGACTCTTTAGCTATAGTAAGCAGCTCTTCCAGGATAAGGACACTTAAAAATGAAACCATTGTTCTCTAGTCTTGAGTAATTTCATAGCCTATGTACCTTGGTCTTCCACTGTCTTGGTGTAGAGTTTTCTTCCTTGAGGGTACACTCGGGCACACTTTTATATCTTATATATCCTTCCTCCTGTTCTTTTGAAGTTTTTATAGCTTATATATGAAAGATCTATTTTAATGTTATTACTGTTCTTAAAATATTATATATTGTTCATTACTTCTCTCAAAGTTTATTTACTTCCTTATTTCCTTTCCTTACTGGGCTATTTTTCCAGTTGGAATCCTTGGGTTATAACATCCTACTTTTCAAACTAGGGTTATAGCTTAGCAACCAATAATAATGATAATAATAATAATAATAATAATAATAATAATAATAATAATAATAATAATAATAATAATAAATATAAAAATAATATCGCACAAATTACGGTGTTAAATTACATAAAAGGTATTTTCCTAAAAACACTATATCTAGTTTAGTTTTTTCGTATTTTCTTAGAGTTGTCTCCTACTTCCTTATCTCGATCAAGGCTTCTCTCCTATATCAGTTTGTTATCACGTCTACTAGTGGGATCCCTCTTGGAAATCTCACATGAATAAGAAATTGTAGGACGTTCAGCAATACAATCCGCGATAACATATCTACTTTTTATTCCATCGAAGTTTACGGGTATCATTCCTTAACCTATCATCAGCTGCAAAAATTAATTTCTTTACAATAACAAATAATTGTAACAATTATATAAATTGCTTACAGAGAAAAGCAGACTATAATAACATCGTATGTTAAAAAAAAAAAAATTATCAGTTACAGTATTTACCGAATAACTAAAGTATACAAAAAAGGATTCTAATATAAATAACATATCATGGAGTGAATTCATAATTGGAATTAGACTAAAAAGACAAATAATATCAAAAACACTTGAAACAATATCAGTGGAAAGCTCGAAGTTTCATTATTTGAGTATAGCCTTAAGGTCTTAATCGGTAGACTTTCAGCTATTCGAATTTCATATCTTTTTATTCCTCTCTATATACAATAAAAAATTATTGTAAATTTACTTGTTTGTTACAAATGTTTTCTGAATGCTCCCTCACGGATGACTGGAGGGGCCTAGCAAGAATATTTTTTGTTGTGAAACTTCTCCCTTCATGTTCCGATGCTCTGACAGCTAGGGCCCTAACGCTAGATCCAAAATAGCTGTTACTACAAACTGCACATTTATACTTATAAACAATGTCAGAACACCAGTTAGAGGGAGTTTTGTCTTTGTGTTAGAAAAAATTTTTCATTTTATAGTTATTACATATAAAAAAAAAATTGTTCTTACGTTGATCTGAGGAAAATTTGGATATATTATTTTCTTTAATTCTTTAGTTATCTCCTTGCATAATCGCTTTCCCTGATAAGGCTGTTTTTTATATATGGTCTCTTTTCCTACAATGCTTGTAATGGGTTTTTTTATGAAGATATTGTTTAAGAGTCTCTTTAATTAGCATTATTTTCTCTGTTTTCTCTGTTGGCAATGTATATAATTATTATAAGTATTTGTTAATGTAAAGAAATTGATTTTTGCAGCTGATGATGTGTTAAGGAATGATACTCGAAAGCATCGATGGAATAAAAAGTAGAAATAATTTCTTATTCATGTGAGATTTCCAAGAAGGACCCCACTAGTAGACGTGATAACAGACAGATATGGTAGAGAAGCTTGGATCGAGATAAAGAAGTGGGAGACGACTCTAAGAAAATACGAAAAAACTAAACTAGATGTAGTGTTTTTAGAAAAAATTTCTTATTATTATTATTATTATTATTATTATTATTATTATTATTATTATTATTATTATTATTATTATTATTATTATTATTATTTTAAATAATAATAATAATAATAATAATAATAATAATGATAATAATAATAATAATAATAATGATAATAATAATAATAATAACGTACACCCAGAAAGATGCTGATATACCTGCTCCCTGCACTGTGAGATACTATGAAACAATTATTGCAAGTTCAATAAAGCTTAAAACAGTTCATACAATCCCTTATCAATCCTTGACAATGGCTGATCAGTTGAAGCTATGCAGTGTGTTGGTAGGCTTGGATCAAGCCATCCATTACAAAGAAAAGCAAAAACTCTGTTTATGCCCTGATGATTATCACACCATACTTCTACGCATCTAAGCATTTCATATATGCTACAACTTCCTTGGCATTCTTTGCCAACGTTGCGGCCATGCTGGATTGAAGGGTTTGCCGATTGAGATTGTTGGGGTTCTGGCGGGACATCACTATAATAGCGCAGTAAGGTCACAAACGTTGGCGTATGAAACTATTCTGAGAGTTAAATGGTCAGCATTTGGATCCTTGTTCTCTGAAAATCCACAAAATGCATTCGACCATCAAGCCTTATTGGGCCATTCAGGTGCAGTTCAGGATGACATTTCTCCTGATGCATCCAAAGAGCTGCTGGAATCACAACACATGGCACATATGCAGGCAGCCTATAACAAGTACTGTACACAGGGTCATCTCGTGGACCAACGTCTGAGTTCTGGGAATCCTACATTTCCTTATTTGAGCTTTTGTTCATTTCATTGAAGAATGTAGAACAGGAGACTATGAACTTCATAAGATATGCCTTCAACACATGTTACCACGGATTTTGCTTATGATCGCAGAAACTACACCAAGTACATGACCATTTATCTAAAGGACATGTTGAAACTATAGATGACTCATGCCGATGTTGAGAATCTATGAAAAAAATTATTTTATTGTGTACAGGTGTGAGAGGAAACCTTTCAGTCAGATTCATGTGGACCAGAATAAATTAGAAAACAAATACAGATATTGAGAATGATAAGGAGGGCACTGAGGACCGATGTGCAATTAAAACAATATATGATATGTCATGTTGCTTTGCTACAGCTGCACATGGCAATGTGTATATGACATATTTTGCCAAATAAAAACGACTATTAACCCCCCCCCCCCCAAAAAAAAAAAAATCCTATTAATAGATTTACCTGCTAAATTTTGTTTCATGTTTAAAAAGTTCCGTATCCTCTATCACTGTTTGTGAGGAAAAGTGCTTTTTTGTTTACCATTAACAATAAATTATATTTTTATATTTATTCGGTACATACAGTTTTTTTTTTCAATTATGATAAAAATCATATTACCAATTGTTCCATTACGAGCTAGAAAGACTGTATCTAACATGTTAGTTTATTCATAAATCTTTTTTCGCTATATATCCCCTTTACATCACTTGCTATAAATATGAAACAAGCATAAACCTACTTAACTTTTAGAAAAAATCATTACAAGAAACGTTTTCAGCATGGATTAACTCCATTTGTTTCAAATTTTCAATAATTTACATTACTAAGTTTGGTGAACATGTTCAAAACCAAATATGCTGTGGGGAAATATGTAAGAATAATGAAGTTGGGGATTTTTCAGGGTAATTGTTGACCTGGAAATAGACAGAAATGGACAGCATACTTATTTTCTTACATACTGGTACTAACAAAGTTAGGTAAACAGGAGTGTACAACGAACTCAGATTTTTCCCTGTTCTTACAAAATTATATGCTGTTGTTATATTGTTTCATGTTTTTTTTTTTTTTTTTTCAATAATTAAAATTTCCTAACTGGCCAAGAAAAGGCTACCAGATCACAAACCTTATATTTCTTTTCTACAAGAATAATGCAACATGTGATGCAAAACTTATGCTTGTATCAAGATACTAAACCAAAATATTTTCATTATTGCTTGAATATTCTCTTTAGATAGCTTTTAATGCAGTGCTAAGCTACTGACGATGGTTATTTTATTCATGATACTTCATCAAAAAAATCCTCATAATAGTCTTTTTAATATAGCAAGATCCTCATAATAGTCTTTTTAATATAGCAAGATCCTCACAAGTCTTTCATATACTGAATGCATGAAATAATTGCATTAAGAAAAAAATAGTTACTGTAAAATGATAAAGGAAGAAAAGATATATTTGCGAAAAGAAAAGCACTTCATTATCCCAGTTTAAGTGTTAAATATGCGTACACCTGTGATTATTATTTAGGAGAGGCCTTAAATAGCTCTCCAATTTTGTAGGTTTTAGTGTCTTACCACACTAATTGGCGGTAGAGTCAGTACGGGCCACCTGCGGTCCTCCTTCAATCTTTATGGCTTTATAAAGATTATCCCCCTGCGAGCTGGTAATTTGATTAAAGCTTTATGGGTTATGGCAACCAAGCTCTACGACACAGAACAATACTTGGTCTGAAGAATAGTACGAAAGGGTCGAGTGACTTCCTTTAATAGAGAGAGAGAGAGAGAGAGAGAGAGAGAGAGAGAGAGAGAGAGAGAGAGAGAGACTTAACTGCTTTAACAACACTATACACATTTGAGTTAAAACAATACGCACGTTTGAGAGGAAACACTATACACCTTTACTTACTTGCTTACTTCGATGGCTGTTTTTCCGGTCCCATACAGCAGGGGAACCCCACTTTCTACAGGACCTCCACTGTCGTTTTACCTTGTTCATTCAGAGTATTTAACGTTTCATATTGCGTATTGTTCATTTACTGTTAAGGGGACCGTCCGATCGTCACTGTTGTATGACTGATGAAATAAGAAAGTCTTCAGTTTCCTCTTGAAAGCCTTAATGTCTTCTTCAATCATGCGAATGTTTCGTGGGAGCTTATTATATAGTCTCGGGGCCGCATATTTAAAGGCTCTGGAGCCTATAGTAGACAAATTTAGGTTCCAACAGATTGAAGCCATCTGTAGCTATTCTCGTGTCGACACGATTTGTTGGCTGCGCAATATGTACCAATTCTCTTAAGTATTTTGGACGGTTATTGTACACATTTTAAATTCAATTCTCGCTTTAATTGGCAGCCAGTGTAAATCGATTAGTATAGGGGTGATCCTTTCTCCAGGTGAGACACCTTTTATCAGTCTTGTTCCTCTGTTTATATTTTGTAATTTCTTAAGTTGCCCTTATGGTAAATTATAATGGATAGAGTTGCAGTAGTCAGTCCTGGTAATAACACAGTTTATCACAAGTTTCTTTACAGAATTTTCGTCGAGGTACTTTTTTTTATAAACGCAATATTTCTAAGATGATAACCATCAGTTTTCATTACATTATTTATTTGGGCATTTAGAGACAGGTTACAGTCAAGAAAAACACATAGATCTCGAACTTTACTAGATATCAGCACCGAGTCATTATTTATGTTCATTTGAATATCACCCATGTTTCTCAAGCTGTTTCTCTTACCTACCACCATGAATTAAGTTTTGTTCTCATGTAATTTAAGTTGTTTAAATGTCATCCATTCTCTAACACTGTCAAGGATTCGGTTTAGAGTTTCAGTAGTGTCATGTATATCATTTATGGAGAAGTAAAATTGTGTGTCATCTGCAAATAGTTTAAACTTCACGCCATGCCTTTGTAGCATTTTCGATAGACCAATAGTATAGATGCAGAATAAGATTGGGTCAAGTACACTCCCCTGGGGTACCCCTCTATTTAAGGGTTCATATGATGAATAAGAGTTTCCAATTTGTACACAGTAATTTTTACCAACTAAGTAGTCTTTTAGGTATTCGAAAGCTTGATCTTCAACGCCGATGGACCGTAGATCATTTAGTAGCAGTTCATGCACCACTGTATCAAAAGCAGCACTGAGATCGAGTACTATTAAGATACCACATTTATTTTCATCCATCATTTCTAGTATATCATTTACAACAGAGCAGATGGCTGTCATCGTAGAGTATAGTTTTCTGTAAGCAGATTGGTTGTCAGGCAAAGCTTCTATTACTTCTAAGTGACTGACTAGTTGTTAAAGAATTACATACTCAAGCCCTTTTGAGACAATAGGTCTATATGAACTTAATTCCTGGTAGTCCAGTGGATTTTTCAGAACTGGGGTGACTATAGCTATTTTCTCAGATTTAGGAAACTTACATTCATCAATGCTTGCATTTGCTATTCTCATTATTATTTCGACTAGACTAGAAAAGTCTCTCTCCAATTGCTTCAGATATTGACATAGGATCGAACGCACAGTTTGTTTTCTTTGCTCTCTTAATCATTCTGGTGATGTCATCTTGTGTTATGTTATTAAATCGTATTAATTTTGTCTGTGTGACTGGTGTATCATTAATCTGATGTTGAGTATTTACAAATGACCTGATTATATTTTCAATTTTGTTTTTAAAGAATACTAGAAAATTATTAGCTAGCTCCTGGTTACTGTATCCACCAGGTAGCTTCTTTTCTTTTACATTTCCCATTATACCATTCAGGATACGATATAACTTATTTTTGTCTGTTGCTGCTTCGAGGATCTTTCACTTGTAGTATTGAGAGGAAACGCTATACACCTTTGAGAGGAAACAATATGCACGTTTAAGAGGAAACACTATGCACGTTTGAGAGGAAACACCATGCATGTGGGAGAAGAGATACGTAGTTCCTGGATAGATGCTGGAGAGAGGACTGGCAGACGTTGGATCCTCCATAGGGTCAGGCTGGATCTCTCTGGTTACCATGCATTGCTAGACCCCTATATATATCATGGTAATTCTTTCTAGAAACTTCTAGTTAATCCTTCTTGTAGCGTGGGGGCATGGTCCAGACGGCTTCTCATGACGTTAGGTTGCCGACTTGGCAGTTTGAAGAAGGGGTTCAATTGTCACCCAGTGAGACAACACTCTCGGCTAACTCCGCCCACCTCCTCTCAAAACATTGAAAAGAAGAATAATCTTTAGTCTAAAATCCTCATGCATTTTCCAACCACTAGGAAACATGACGAAATCCTTAGCTTTTGTCACACATCATACCTGGTGTGTGTCATACACACTTTTTAACAAGATTACATAGGACTTCGTAACAAAACTACGTGAAATAAGAATTTGATTCTATAAAATGACGTAAATTTACATATATGGAACTGAAGGAAAGTATAACTAAATGGGTGACGACAGTATCTGTTTCGAAGTTAATGTAGCCTTTATCCTGTCAAAGGATTTTTGGCACTCTCTGGTCCATACAGACATTTTCTTGGGGCTAGTAAAATATGTTAAGGAAGCAACTACAGTCGAAAAACTTGGGCAAAACCATCTGTAGAATCCTGCCATCCCTAAATATCATTGTAATTGCTACATCATTATCGAGGTGAAGTTTTGATTATTCCTTCAATATTAGCGGCTACCAGAGTGAGTTGCTCTCTTCCGACTTCAAATCCTAAGTACTGAATTGTTGCCTTTCCAAATTCACTCTTCTCCAGATTAATCGTCAGATGTACTCCTCGCAGGTTTTGAAACACCTTCTCCAGGATTCAGAGATGTTCTTCCCAGGTCTATGAATATATTACAAAATCGTCGCGATATATGCCTATCCCATCAATCGCTCCTAAAAAGTTATCCACAACTCGTTGAAAAGAACCGGGTGCGTTTCATTAGACTTAATGTCATGACTGTGTATTCATACACCCCAAACGGGGTTATAAAAGCTGATAATAATTTTGCATTGTCGTCCAAAAGAATTGAATAATAGCCTTTTAACAAATCATTCGTAGAGACAAACCTCACTTGTCCAATGTTGTCGAGTAGTTTGTCTATGAGTGGCAAAAGATAATTGTTCGCCACACTGATCGAATTCAACTTCCGATAGTCCATACCTATCCTGCAGGATCCGTCTGGTTTTTTCACGAGCATGCATGGAGAACTATAAGGGCTAGAGCTTTGTTCGACTAATCCATTTTGTAACAAATAGTCCACATCAATTCTCATGACTTCTAGGTGATATGGCGACAGTCGATATTCCCGTTGTTTGAACGGTCTTTCCATGGTCTTGAGGTGTATCTCATGCATCATCAAGTTGGTTCATTTCTGGATGTATGAGAAAATTTCAGGGAAACTTTTACTCAATTGGCTTAATTCCTTTTGCTGCTCCTTGTTCAAAGGAGTTAATTTCTCCTCTGTGTTCCTAATGATAAACGAATTATTCACTTTGCTTACAGCTCTACCTCATATGTGTCGTTGACTTTAGGGGATAGAATGGTTTGCGCCATACACATGTGAGCTTCCATCTCGTTTTTGTTTAAGAATGGTTTCAATAAGTTTCATGTTTTCGAGGGAAAATTTCCTTATCACGTCGACCCTTTTCCTCAAATTCTTGACATATTTATTCTCCATCCATTCCCTCATCATTCCATTTTTCTGCCAACATTTTAATCGGTCCTTTTACTTCTTGTCCAAATGCCATTTCATTCGGGCTATATCCCATGCTTTCTTGATAAGCATTGCTTACCTCAAATAACATTAACGGTAGTCCGATGTCCCATTTATTTCCTATTTCGTTGCAATACTTGCTTAACATACTCTTTAAGGCTTGGTGAAATCTCTCTAATGCATCTTAGGTCTCCGGGTGATAGGCAGTAGACTGTTGATGTCTCACATCCAGTAGTTACATCAGGTCCTGAAACCATTTTGGCATGAAATTTTCTCCTCGGTCACTCTGAATTATTTCCAGAATACCAAACTTGGTAAAATAGTCTAGTAACTTCTCAGCGATTACTTTGGGTATCTCGTCACTAGACACATCAAAGTTAACATATATTTGTGGCCGTTCTTCGTTCTTGGTAACGGTCCTACAATGTTGATCATTACTCTGGTGAAGTGTTCTCCTTGTACTTCAATCGAGTACTCGTTAGGCTTTCCAGCCATTTGACAAACGTGACATGCAAGCAAATCTGGCTCACATCCTTATGCTTTACAGGCCAGAAGTGTCTCAAAATCTTCTCCGTCGTCTTTCTTATTCCCATGTGTCCTGTCTCATGTACTATGGCAATCACCCATCTTCTCAGCGTTGCGGGAATCAATATCTGACGTTATTTGCCCCTTTCAACATTCCCAGGGATATCGGTTGGTCTATGCATCCTCATGAGCAATACATCCCTGAGATAATAACAGGTGGGAGGCTGCTGTACCTCCATCTCATCCACCACACGGTATATTAGTCTCGTTAACGTTCCATCCTTCAGTAGCAACACTTTCCTCAGTTGTTATGAAAATATAAAGAGATTGGAGAGAAAGATTGATGAAAAACTGAGAGATGAACAAGCAGGATTTAGAAAAGGTAGAAGTTGGACAGAGCAAATTTTCATTTTGAGACATGTTGTTCAGCAATACATAGAATATAGAAATCCCCTTTTGATGGAATTTGTGGGCTATGAAAAAGCATTTGATAGTGTGCACCAGCCAATTTTGTGGAGTCCTGTGTTATTATAGCATTCCTCTTAAATGTGTAAATTTGATTAAGTCTGTCCATAAGCATAGCAGGTACAAAGTTAATTTTAATGGAGTCTTATCAAATGAATTTCCAGTGAACAGTGGAGTACTCCAAGGGAATGTGTAGTCACCTATGTTGTTTATCCTCCTCATGGATTTTGTAATGCGTAGAACAGTCAGAAAGGGTATAGAAGTTTTGGACTGAATTAGTGATAAGAAGTTATGAAACCTAGAGTATGCTGATGATGCTACCCTTGTTATCAGAACACCACAGGATTTACAATGCTTGCTTACCAGAATGCATGAAATATCACACATGGTTGGTCTGAAGATAAATAGAAGAAACACAGAGATGATGAGAAAGGATTATGCTGTGGAAGGTGAAATATCATTGGAAGGAGAAAGGATTAATGGGGTGAAAACTTTTAAGTATTTAGGAACTTTGATTTCTAATACAGCGTCTTTAGAATAAGAGTTTAGTGAAAGATTGAAATAAGCAAATCAGACAATGGCTAGGTTTAGTAAAATTTGGACATCAAATCGCCTGAAATTGCATAACAAAATCAGATTTTATATCAGTTTATTGAGATTGGTGTTACTGTATGGACATGAGTAACGGTATGACAATGAAATAATCTCTACTAGATTTAGTAGATTTGAGAACAAAGTCCTCAGAATTATAATAGGAGTTAAATGGCAGGACAGGATTAGAAATGAAACTATAAGAGAGATTACTTGAGTGCCATTTGTGGATGAGATCACAATGAGGGGTAGATGGAAATGATTTGGGCATACTCTTCGCCCTCCCCAAGAGAGATTACTTCACCAAACGCTCGGCTAGGCTCCACAAGGCACTAAAAGAGTTGGAAGACCCAGGCCTACGTGGCTGTGGACTATGGAGCGCGAAGCAGGAGATGATGAATGGAGGAGTATTGAATTAAAAGCTCAAGGTGGAGACGGCTGGTGAAATCTAACCGAGGCCCTTTGCATCAATAGGTTTAGGAAGAGATGACATATATATATATATATATATATATATATATATATATATCATGCCTAATATGAAGAATTACCTAAATTGTAAACTAGGCAATTGAAATGCCTAATTTGTATATCAGGCACTAACGTTACCTAACTTGTAAACTCCTTTTAAAATTATGCATATTTCATAAACTAGGCAGCCTAGTTTGTAAATTAGATAGCCTATTTTGTTAAATAGGCAAATTACCTAGTTTGTAAGTTAGGCAGCCATGTAATATTTCAATGTTATAGCTAGTCTCTTTTTATTTTTTTACACTGTTTCTAATAAACAGTCCCTCATTTTTCCTCATTACCTCTTACTTACTCACTGCTGATCAGTGTTTAGTAAGCTATCAAAACTTGATTTAGAGAAAGATATGAATCAAGTCTATAAGACACTAAATCTAAAACGTATAAGTTACCTTATGCTGAAATGTACCAGGCTATTGTTGCCGAACTGGTTGGATCAACCTCGAAGAAAACTTATTACCTAAAGAAGAAATTTGAAGTTATTGAAGTTGGTGGAATGAAAAAAAATAATCACGGCGAGAGTCTCTCTCTCTCTCTCTCTCTCTCTCTCTCTCTCTCTCTCTCTCTCTCTCTCTCTCTCTCTCTCCACACATTTCTGTGAAACATACCAGAAAAAAAATAATGGAGTTGTCGTATGGCCTTTGAAAAGTAAGACTTTTGCTGAACGACAACAAGTCGATCTCATTGTGATTGAATCAAACCCCGACCGTGGATTTAAATATACTCTAAATTATCATGACCATTTCTAAAAAATCACGATTCTTAAGCCAATCAAGTCTAAGACAGCAGTAGAAACAGCATACAACCTAATGGACATATTTTGTTGGATGACCCTACCTGTCTTACTTCAGTCTGACAACGGAAGAGAGTTCATAGCTTCCGCCATCAATAAAATTAAGGTTCGGAAAGGGACATCGGGTTTGGAAAGGAGGTCTGTCAAAAGATGTCATTGAGAACCTTGAAAGAGAAGAGGAGCTTGAACAGGTAGTCACCGAAATGATAGATGCAGAACAGCAGAAGTTGACGAACCATAAGCTACCGGTAATGAAAATCTCGAAAAAGTGTACGACACTGGAGGCCCTATAGAAGTTACGGTTTCTGAAAGGGATTCTGATGCTGAATGAGAAACTTCACAAAATGTGAGGTGGCAATTATCCTTGTTGGATGCCTATAGAAAAGATGTAACATTGGCTGCCGATTAAAGCGAAAATTTAATTTAGAATATGTACAATAACCCACCAAGTTATCAGAACTGGTCGTCCAAAATATCTAAGAGAATTGATATATATTGTGCAACCAACAAATCGTCCTGACGCGAGAATAGTTACAGATGGTTTCAAACTATCAGAACCTAGATAAATTTCTACTATATGCCCTAGAGCATTCAAATATGTAGCCCCGAGACTACACAATAGGCTCCCCAGAGACATCGGAATAATTGAAGATATTAAGGCTTTCAAGAAGAAACTAAAGACTTTATTTTGTGAGTGTTTAACAGTGATGATCAAACAGTAAGCGAGCAATACGCATTGTGAAATGATAAATGCTCCCGAATGAACATAATAAAAACAAGCATGGAGGTCCTGTAGAGAGTAGGGTTCCCTTGCTGTACATGATCAGATAAGCAGCCCTTAAAGTTAAGTAAGTAAGAGAAAAGCAGAGCAGAAAGGCTTCATAAAATCGCACCCAACTTGTGCCTCTTCAAGAAAAGGATGCAGTTCTTGTTCCGGGAAGCAAATTCGACCAGGGAAGATAGGATTGTAGGAACATCCCAGGCATAATCATTGCAATCCAAAAGGACACCTGCCGAATCAGAACGACTCACGAAATTATAAACAGTTGGATATCGAGAAACCAAATTTTAAAAGCTGTCTATGCAATAATGAGAATAAACATGGTTAAAGCCACAGTTCTTCCATTTCGACGAATTGCCACCCTGCACTTATTGCATAGTGGTCAAGGTTTCACAAAGTGTTCCTATTGGGCTAGCATGACAAAAAGAATCAAACTTTGTGCCACAGCCATTGACACGGACAACATAAATCTTGCAAAAATAAGTAACAAGGTGATCTGGTCAGCAAATTGAGATTTTGACATTTCTTAACGATTTTATTCAATTCTGGCTGATAGATCTTTTTATTTTCCATTTTTATTCTAAGTAAGCAGCATCAATTTTATAATAAATTGTGCATATATTATAAAGGTTAATAATTGGTTAATACCTTTGTTGATGAGTATAATAAACTATATTTGTTAACATGAAAAAGTGCTATAAGATCTATTGGAAATCAAACGAAAGATGCCTAATACACAAACTAAGCACATTGCCTATTTAACAAACTATGCTACCTCATTTACGAATTATGCTGTTTAGTTTATGAATCAGGCATAGTATTAGAATTATTTTACAAGTTAGGTAACGCCACTGCCTAATATACAAATCAAGCAAATCGATTGCCTTGTTTACAACTTAGGCAATTCCTCATATTAGGCCCGACACACACACACACACACACACACACACACACACACACATATATATATATATATATATATATATATATATATATATATATATATATGTGTGTGTGTGTGTGTGTGTGTGTGTTTGGTAATTTTTCTCATTTATAAGTGTTTTTTATTTCAGCCATAAATACCTCTTAATATTGAAATCCCTCCGCCTCGGGTTCAGAGACCAAAGGGGGAATCAACTTCATAATAACTTCTGGTCGGCCAGGAGATCGAACCCGTACTAAGGAAACTGAACATGAACACCCACTTTATAAAAGAAAATACAAAATGCATATGTGGAAGCCAAATTGTAGAGAAAAAAAACGCAGTAGATAATATTCTCACAAAAAAAGTTTATTTGTTAAAGATGTAGGAGTCATAAACAAGTTAGTCATGCGACCATAGAATGGCGAGAATTAAAATTTCTCGACATCTAAGGCAAGAAAGATAGGAAGTAATTTTAAGAAATAACCAGCTTATGATAAAATCAATAGACTATGACTAGCCACTACTTGTGACATTTATAGAATTTGAGAAAGCTTTTGATTCTGGCAAAAATTCAGCAGTAATGGAAGCCCTTCAACAACAAGACATAATAGAATCCTAAAACTATATTCATTGAGAAAATTACGATGGATGAAGGAGTTAAACATGGAGAACCCATCTCTCCCAGGTACTTCACAGTATGCCTAGAAGAAAATTTTGAGAAATTAGATGAGGAAAATATAAGAATTAATGTTAATATGGAATGCCTTATCATATTAGAATCGACAAATTTCTTAGTTCTATTTCGCCAATCAGTGGAGGAGTGACAAATGATGATAGAAGATTTGAATGAAGAAACCAGACATGTATGACTGAATATTGATGTGAAAAAACTAAGATACCACACAATTAAAATGGAGAGCAACAACATTTAACAGTTATGGACGAATTTTTATAGATTTTAATAAATATAAGTACTTGGAACATACAGTTTCCAAAAGACATAAAACCAGAATTAAAATAACGAAAAGAAAAGGGTAGAGAGCTTTTGGTAAACACATTGAGATTGTGAGAAGTAAAATAGCAGTTTTTTTTTTTTTTACAAAGGAAAATATCTTATCGAATGATCTAACCAGTAATGCCTTATGCATCAGAAACTTGGAGCCATAATAAAGCTTTTAAATATAATATAGTTACAATTCAAAAAGCTGTGGAATGAATAAAGATGGGAATAACACTAAAAACCAGAAAAAGCATAACATGGATACGAATGCCAACTAAAGTAGAGAATATTTAAAACCATTTAAGAAATGGAAATGGACATGGGCAAAACATGTAATGAAAATGATAAATAACAGGTGAAGTAGAAGAATAACAGATTGGGTATATAGATATTACAAACAAAACAAGAAAAGGAAGAGGACACAATAGATTGGCTACAAACGATAATTGCACAGTATAGGCTGGCATAAAAAAAACATAAACAGACAGGTCTTGAAGAACGTATCCCATGGACGAGCAATTTATGATGATGATGAAGATGATGATGATGATGATGATATATATATATATATATATATATATATATATATATATATATATATGTATAGGTAGTAGGTTGGCCAGGGCACCAGCCACCCGTTGAGATACTACCACTAGAGAGGTATTGGATCCTTTGACTGGCCAGACAGTAATGCATTGGATCCCTCTCTCTGGTCACGGCTTATTTTTTCTTTGCCTACACTTACACAGAATAGTCTGGCCTATTCTTTACATATTCTCGTCTTTCCTCATACACCTGACAACAATGAGATACTTAACACTTCTTCACCCAAGGGGTCAAATACTGTACTGCAATTTGTTCAGTGTACTTTCCTCTTGGTAAGGGTAGAAGAGACTCTTTAGCTGTGGTAAGCAGCTCTTCTAGGAGAAGGACACTCCAAAATTAAACCATTGTTCTCTAGTCTTGGGTAGTGCCATAGCCTCTGTACCATGGTCTTCCACTGTCTTGGGTTGGAGTTCTCTTGCTTGAGGGTACACTCAGGCACACTATTCTATCTTATTTTTTTTTCTTCCTCTTGTTTTTTTGAAATGGTGTGTTGGGCAGGCTTAATAGAAGGGCCATGGATGCCTGGTGGTTTATCAAGAGGTTGTCTTTTCCTTTTTCTGATTCTTTTTCTTCTCAAAACCATCCTTACTGTCCTCCCTTCAGTTGAAGTGGCTATCCTGGAGGGTATTTAGCCTTGCATGGTGTATCGGCTCCTCCATGTTGACCAGTTTTTCCGACTTTTTACTATAGTCTATGGGTATCATTAATCACTTTGTTTATAATTCTGTACGTATTGTTTTTGTTATAATTCTTGTTAATCTAGTTTTTAATTATGATTTCTCTTTTTTATTTCTATTAATTCTTATGCTGTCTGGAGACATTGAGTGAAAACCGGGACCAGTACGTCCTAGATTTCGTCAATGTCGTCTTCTGTATTGCAATATTCGTGGTCTTCATGCAAATATCCAAGACCTTACAGTTGCGTCCAGACAGTATGATATTCTTTTGTGCTCAGAAACTTTGGTTTCTAATATGAGGCACTCATCTGAGCTCCTTATAACTGGTTTTAAGAAGCCAATAATGTTGAAACGTGATGCCATCCCTAGGGCCAGGGGAATGGCGGTGTATATTAGGACAGAGTACCCTGCTTCTCATAAGTCCTGCTATCAATGTGGATGTCATGAGATTCAGGTAATAATAGTTTGTGGCAGGCATAACAACTTTTATTTATGTTCGATCTACCGGAATCCAGACATGGATGATTCTATCTTCGATTGTCTTCTTACCATTATGGCTAAGATACAAGAAGATGATAGAAAGGCTTCTTTTGTCTTTGTTGGTGATTTTAATGCTCACCATAGGGAGTGGTTAGGTTCTATCTCTCCTACCGATCGCCATGGCTTAAGAGCTTTAGACTTTGCCTCTGAATCAGGCTGTGAGCAAATCATAAATGAAGCTACTCACAGGTCTGGTAATTGCTTGGACCTTGTATACACTGACTCCCCTGGCGTTATAACTGGTAAGGTTGGTTCTCCAGTCGGGACATCTGATCATGCCTTGATTTCATTATTAGTGAAGACTGAGCAGCCTGTCCCTGATATATCATATTCTTGTAAAATTTATATGAAATCCCAAGCAGACTGGAATGGGATTTTACATGATCTTTTGTGCTTGAATTGGTCACAATTATATAATAGTGTAGATCCTGTTGTCCCTTTGAATGAGAATCTAGTCAACATAATTGATAGGCGTATCCCTTCTCGTGTGCTAAGGTACCGAGTGAAGGACAAACCGTGGTTCAATGATGATTGTAGACGTGCTTTTTTGGAGAAGCAGGAGGCCTATCAACTTTGGAAGGGTAACAGATCAGATTTGACCTGGAACAACTATACTCAGCTTCGAGCTTTTGCTCAGAGAGTTTATGCCTCAACTGAAAAGGAGTACAATTTAACCATAAAAGAAACACTTTCTGGTACAACTCAGGAACATAAATGGTGGTCTACCCTTAAATCTGCACTCTTTGGTGTAGATGCAACAGTTCCTCCTTTACTTAAACCAGATGGCTCAGTCACTCACTGTCCAAAGGAAAAGGCAACCCTTTTGGCTGATGTTTTTGACAGTAAACAGAGTAATGAAAAACTTGAACTTCCTCATTCCTGTTTTCCTGAGGCTAAACTAACTAGTTTAGCTTTTCGATCTCGTGAGATTAAAGCTCTGTTGATGGACCTTGATGTTTATGGAGGTGTAGACCCAAATGGTATTTTTCCTTTGTTTTTTATAAAGACAGCAGATTTCTTAGCTCCAAAGTTATCTGTTATTTTGCGCAAGTTAGCAAGAAGAGGAGCTTTTAGCACTAGTTGGAGAATTGGTAATGTTACTCCTCTATGTAAATGTGTTTGTGGTAGCTCAAGTCCCACTGATTACCGCCCAATTTCCATAACTCCCATATTATATAAAGTTTTTGAACGTCTTTTGGCAAAACGTCCTAATAGGTTTGCTGAAGGTAATCATCT
>NC_090728.1:78795754-78818254 GCF_036898095.1 Palaemon carinicauda
GGAAACTCTTAAATCCTCGCTAGATAAACTCTCTTCATAGGATATCTATGGTGGTGTACAGAAAGGACACATGAGTAAACCAATTATAAAATAGATATTTCAAAATATCTTACATAAAGCATTTGTATATATATCACACTTTTTATGATCTTAATTGTGTACTGATATATTATTCCGTATTTGCATTTAAAATTATAGACAAGAGCAAAATGTAGTTTATTATTAGAGGTTACTATCTTCTGTAGCTTTTGGTAATCACTACAAAGTTCTGCCTTGTTCTCTGGAGTTATTAATTCCATACAATTTGATAGAGGCTTAAACTCTCAAAGATCTTTGTCGATCCGAGAAAGTTATCCTCCCTTTACGATTTCAACACAATGATTTAATCAGCAGATCTAATAGTGCTCACAGATTAATATTGTGGTTGGCTTTTTCTCAAGTTCATATAAAATTGTAAAAAGGTGCTGACCTCCATCTACATCTCTCTTATATATTCTATGTAAAAGTAAAAGCTTATGTAAAGCCATAATTATAACATGAATGACTGATTATGTTACTAGTTATAGATGATATAACAAGAGTACTTCAGTATCAGGTTGTTTCAAGACTACCCAAAAAAGAATACAATTTTATCAACTCAACTCGAGTATCGGAATACGATCCGTAAGGGCTTATTATACATTAGTGGCAGGGTTCATCTTTTTGTGTATGTTTTATTTTACAACAACGAATTGTCTCGCAGAAACGGCAGAATCCTGGTAATGTTCATATAAAGCATTTATAAATACGGCTCCCTAATACCTACCAAAATGGTGATTTCGGCGACGAAGATGCAGTACAATTATTAGTCGATATATTTCCCATTAAATTCTACCGAAATTGGAATTCACTATGTAAATATAGCAGGTTGCTGACTATTGTGGCATTTTTCTCTTTTTGATTACATGGGGTTGTGACATTATAACTTATGTATCGATTGATTATTTTGTACCGCACCTGTTTCATTTTATACATGCTCCTACTCTTTAAAGGATTTTAGTGTTATCTTATCACTCGCTCTTCCCTGCACTATTAATAAACAAACCTGTACAAACTTCATAGTTCATACCTAATGTTGCTTGAATTTTATTAATGTTCTTGCTCGCAAGTCATTGCATTTAAGCTCGATATTCATTCAATAAAGTTTAGTTGCATTCACCTCACCTCTCAGTTGTCACCTAACTGGCTCCTCCACACATTGGTGTCTAGCGGAGTGTCCACTCCCTCCCGCCTACCCCCTTACTATTGGGCCCTACTGTTTGAAGATGCTGCTCACCGAATCTGCTTCTTTGGCACACGCCGCCTCGATGAAACTGCCACCATTCACAAGCAGAAAAGCATTTGCCTGGTTACAGTGTGCGAGAGTTCAGTTTCGCATCAAGGGCGTGACTCAGTCAAGCACCAAAGCAGATTACGTTCTCGTTGTGATTCTCAAAGGACAATCCCCGGGAAATCTCCAATTGGCTTGGCGAGCAAGGGGAAACCCTGATAGCGTACACTGCTCTCAAAAAATACCTCCTTGAGCAGTACTCACTATTGCCAGCTGCCAGCATAGCCAAACTTTTTCAACTCTCAACAACCCTTGGGGGACCAAAAGACTTTGCTCGTCCTCAGGCTGCAACCTACCGCAGCCAGCTCTCCTCATGAGGTGAGCCTCCTTTGTGCCCTATAGGTGCAGCGCCTACCCAAACTTGTACACGGTGCAATTGCATGTGTGGATATTTTGCTCATGATGAAGAGGAAAACTATTCAACATCAACCAAAAATGATGTGAATGTGGTAGGACGCAGACGCCTACCTCAAGATGGGCTGGGACGGGGAAAGAGCCGCACACCACCAACATATACTGCACCTTGCTTACGCCCCAACCTACAATATCTCCAGCCACTTACTGACGCCCAACTGCTGCAGTAATGCTACTACTACTCCAAATTTGTGGCTGCTGCGAAGAAATGTGTGAATGGTTGTCAGTGGCCAAAAATCATGTAAGTAGGCCATCGTTTGCGGCGGTGGCCTTCCCTATTACTAATCTTTTCTTTTTACATAATGCATGATGGGCGAGCAATTTTAGTAGATGCGGGATCTTGCCATTATTTTCTGCCATGGTCACTCCCCAAAACACGACATAGTCGGTCCAAGTTGGCCGACAACCACCTTGTAGCTGCCAACAAATCTGCGATACCCATCCATGTTTACAAAACCATCACATTAGCGATTGGAAGCATCAAATATATTTGGTAGTTTATCGTTGCTGACATCATATTGCCAATCCTCGATCCTCGGTGCAGATTTCCTCTCACATTTCTACCTCCTGGTTGATGTAGCTCACCGACAGTTAGTCAACACCTCACCAACCCGCCCCCTTCAATCTCGCTCTCCATTTCAGCTCACCCACGAATGCCTACGCCCACCTCCTCACATTGTGCCTGGAAGTTATCCATCTAGAATTTTGCAAACGCCCACGGATCCTGCAAACATGGTGTTTATCACCATACCAAGATGACAGAGCCCACAGTATTCACCAGATTCAGGCATGTGGCACCAGATCGTCTGGCAGCCTGTAAACAAACATTCGCCAAAATGGAGGATAGGGGCCTTTGCCAAAAGGTCTCAAGCATTACACATCGTCCTGAAAAAAGATGGCTGTCTGTGTCCATGTGGGGATTACAGGTGCCTGAACCTATAGACATAATTGGATCAATACCCCGTCTCAAACATCGCTGACGTGACCTCTTACTTACAAAAAGCGAAGGTTTTCTCCTTGCTTGACCTCCTGAAGGGGTATTATCATGAGCCCAGAAGACACCCCCAAGACCACCATCACCAACCCCTTCAGTACATATACCTAAATTACTCATCGCATTTTCTTCCTCTAAAGAGGGAAACCTCTGTCACCTAGGTATCATGCTCGACCGACTACAACAGAACAGCCTTGTAGTTTGGTACAACAAGTATAGCTTTGGCGCCAACGAAGTATTGTTCTTAGAGCACAGCATCATACCTAAAGGAGTCTACCCCCTCCCAGAGAAGGCAGCAGCCGTTAAAAAATTTCCCCACGCCCTCGTCAGTCAAAGAACTGCAAGAAATTTTGAACATGATCAACTATAACCATTGTTTCCTGCTAGGCCTCACTGTCACTCTTGCCCCCCTCTACGCTTCTCTCACTTTTTCTGTGCCACAAGCACTTCTCCTTTTCTCCATAGATGCCAGTGATGTCAATATTAGTACAGTACTCAAGCAGGTGGTTAACGTCTCGCCCTGCCCATTGGCCCTCCTCAGTAGAAAACAGTCAAGGCGGAATTTGGCTACTCTACCTTTGACTGTGGATTGCTGGTAGTGCACATGGCTGTCCGTTACTTTTGCCAATTCTTGGAAGGTCATTCGCATGGACCACATGCCTCTGGTTCATGCCTTTACTTGACAGTCCGATGCCAGGTCCGCCCATCAACGCCGATATCTCTCTGCAGTGGCTAAATACAATTGTACCCTTAAACATGTCCCTGAAAAAAAGAATCCCGTTGCCGATGACCTATCAAGAAATACATTGGCTGACATTCACCTTTGCTTGGATTTTAATGCCTAAGCAGAAGCCCAATAAAAAGATCGTGGGTACAAAACATGTAGGACATCCTGCACATCCCTCCGTTGAGAGGACATCTCTCTGGGTGACTCCTATGCCACCCTCTGGTAGATCTCGACCGTGGATACCTGGTCCAATGCGGCGACAGGTGTTTGATTTCATTCATGGCCTTTCATATCCCTCACGCTGTTCTATTGCACAGCTACTAAAAACGAAGTTCATTTGGCATGGCATCACTAAGGATACTGAGCATTGGGTCTATCCCTGTACTTTATGCCAAACCTGAAAAGTATATCGACACATGTATTCAGAAGTGGGCAGCTATCCTCATCCTCACCGTCGGTTTGCCCATATTCACATCTATTTAGGTGGGCCCCAATCCATATTACAAGGAGATCATTACCTGTTTACCATCATCAACAGCTCCACTTGCTGGCCTAATGCCATTTCCATGGATACTGTAATGTCTGCCTCATGTATATCTGCCTTACTCTCAGGATGGATTGCTAGATTTTGTATCCCTGAGTATATTACTTCTGACAGGGGTACCACTTTCATCTCTCAATTTCGGACATTATTAGCGAACCTCCTGGATATCACCCTTCATCAGACAACCGCTTACAACTCAGCTGCCAACTGAGTGGTTGAACGTTTTCATCGTACTCTCAAAACAGCTTTGATGTCACTGCAAGGACTTCAACTAGTTTATCCAGCTTCCATGGGACTAAGGACCACTCCTTAAGATGCCAAGGATGTCTTGGTAGCTAAAAAGGTGTATGACAACCCATTCGTGCTCCCTGCCAAATTTTTTCCACCTGCAACTTTCTCCGACAATATCCAGCGCCTATCTCACATTGTGGGAAAATTTAATCCATGTTGCCAGAATTACAAGCCCCCAACTAAGCAAAACATACTGACAGATCTGCACTCGGCAAACCACGTTTTCCTGCAAAACAAAACTAACAAAATACCGCTAACGCACCCTTACACGGGCCCATTCCTTGTGATCCATCGTGCGCCGAAAGTATTCTTGATTAACATGCGTGACAAAGAAGACTGGGTCTCCATTGATCGCCTAAAATCTTCATATCACCAGCAAGACAACCCGCCTACCGTACAACTTTCAGGAGCAGGGCACCCTATTTCACATGAAAGTCATTTTTAGTGGGGAGCCATGTACTGCACATGTTTCATACACGTTCTCACACTGTAAAGGTTTTGATTGTTTTCTTATCAGTTGCTCTTCCCTGCACTATTAATATACCAGCCTGTATAAACTTGATAGTTCATGCCTAATGTTGTTTGAGTTTTTTTTGGTGTTCTTGCTCGTAAGTCATATTATTTAAGCACGATGTCTGTTTAATAAAGTTTAGTTGCATTCATCTCACCTCTCAGTTATCACATAACTGGCACCTCTACACTCTATTGCTTACCTATGGTAGACTGGTGGTGAGATATTGCAAACTAAGTAAATGAGTATAATGTAAAAAGAATCAAGGTGGGAAAAATACATATGTAAATACTATAAGGACTCCGTGGACTCAAGTGAAGGTAATTGCTGTAGACAAAAAAAAAAAAAAAAAAGACAGGATGATGGGCTGTCAACAAGATACTGGTGTGGAAGAACGGATATGGAGAAAGGAACTGATCCTGAACACCTAAATTCCTGGTCATTGGCAAAAAATAAGGAAACGAGGAAGTGGCAAGATAATCATAAATGTAGAGGATGGTGGTAAATCAAATGATGCTGCACAGTATTTAAAAATGTCTTGCCGGTGTAAGTCCAAGAAACTGACTTTAAAACAGACTTCCCAGTGGTTTAGTCACTGTCTATGCAAGCTTGCCGGACAAGGGTTCAATTCCCGGCCGGTCACAAGCTCTTGTCTTTGTATGATTTCGCCTGTGGCTCTGATCACGAGGTCGTTAAGAGAATCCAGACATTAATGTATCAAAAATATATATGGCTTATTTGAATATGAAAAACACGTTTATAATGTACACACACACACACACACACACATATATATATATATATATATATATATATATATATATATATATATATATATATATATATATATATATATATATATATATATATGTATATATATATATATATATATATATATATATATATATATATATATATATATATATATATACCCATATATATATATATATATATATATATATACCCATATATATATATATATACATATATATATATATATATATATATATATATATATAAATATATATATATATATATATATATATATATATATATATATATAAATAGATAGACAGTTATATATATATATATATATATATTTATATATACGTATATATATAAATATATATATATATATATAGATAGATAGATAGATAGATAGATATATATATATATATATATATATATATATATATATATATATATATATTTATATATATATTATATATATATATATATATATATATATATACATATATTTTTACGAATCTGGTCTAGTGTAGAGTGAATACAATAGTTTATTCATGATTTTTTTATTTTCATATATGCATTGAAGAGGTTGCCAGTTCTTAAGATGAGTTCCTCTCGTGTATATTTAGGATTTATATGCAAATTACGTAAGACTTTCGTAGTTAATTTAATTGTATTCTCCATTCAAATCAGTGTATGTAAATTTACATTATTTTCCAGAATTAACTTTCCATATCACGTATTTCTGTTACGAAGTCTTACATAAGCTGTTTGAGAGTGTTATGTGACCATACAAGATAGGAACAAGGGCATATGTAATGTTGTTTTATGTTTTTATGAGGTAATACATCATGAGAAAATACACAATTCTTTTATCTGCCATGTCTTTTGAAAGATTCCCAAAAACCTAGTGATAGAGCTTATCTTTTTTTCATTTCTAGGACAAAAAGTGGGCAGAGCTAACTGATAGAGTTCGTCTCCCTGTTGCGAAGGTAAGTGTCCATGAGAGTTGCCTGATAACTCTGACACACTTATGCCAACCCCCTACACTTTCAGATCTCGCTCAGACCTGGAATATTCTGGAAGTAACTAAGTTTCATATGAAGGTTACCCCAGGGTTTCATAGATCAGATAGAGAATTCCAGCCTTAGGTCATAGCCATCTCCTGCTCTCTCTCAGTGAAATATCAAAGTATAGGTGTGACAGGTTTTTATAAACACAGTGATTATTTATAAAAATTCTCTTAGAGCTTCTATAACTTGCCCTGTAGGAACGTGAAAGGTATTTGTATTGTTATCTGGTCAACTATATTCATTGAGTGTTAGGACTAAACAAATAGGTGTACAATTTTATTCCAAATAAAACAAGTGATAGTATAATTTTCATAAGTATTATTTCTTTTCTCTTAGCCTAAGGTTAATCAGGTATAATATTTCAAGTTAAGTGATTATATAATTTTCAGATTGTAACTTTTTGTAACATCTAAGTGTTGTTCAGACTTAATACTTTGAGTGATTTATTTGTTGTATGTAAATTCTTTTCAAAATGTTGTAATTTATATAAAATATATTTTTGTAAAGAGTGTATTATTTCAATCACCAGTGTTTAAATTAGTATTCCATCATACCCCTGTTAAAGAATCGAAGTAAGAATTGTTTTGAATAGATTGTAATAATAATTAACCAGTTTTTTTAGTGTGATTAAGAAACCTTTGGATATTCAGTGTTTTATATATAACTGTCTGGGAGTTATGTAACTGTCTTAGAGCTCGGGTATTAATATTCTCAAGTGTAACAGATTTAATGTAAAAACAAACAGGAGAGTTTTGAAATGGAGAGGTTATATAGCTTGCCAGCCATAATATATATAATATTATATGTTTTGTTCACAGACACGAGACCATCATATAATATATTTTTGGTGCCCAGACCCGGGAGCCATAGTATAATGTATATTCGGTGCCCAGTCCCTTCTGATCAAGCAAGTCAGTTTTAAATATCGGTGATAAAAAGGCCGTGTTTTAATTAAAGGTTTGAATAGTACAGTGTTTATAGGATTTTGTGAATTGTTAGGCTATATTTTTTGGAGAGGTATTAAATATTGTTAAATTACAAGATGACAGAGTTTAATATCCAAGAGCTTTTGAATAACCCAAATGTTCAATAATTGTTAGAAGCTAATGTAACTAATCCTCAGTGGCTCTCTATTTTTATGGCATGTGGTGGCCATACAACTAGTTGGATGATGAAAGCCCAAATCAAGTGTCCAGCCTTAGAAGCATTAATAAACTCAGGAAAGTTGTCGGAAGAAAATATTGTGGCAGCTCGTGAACTGTTGGAGGAAGCTGAGGAAGAATGTTTAGCAAAGCAAGGACCAGTTGACCCACAGACTAAAGGCATGAAAGCATATAGGGATGCTGAAGCTGAGATTCAATGAATTGCAGCACAGGAGAATATCCTCAAGTTGAAGATGATGACAGAACGAGAAGCAAGGCGGGAAGGAAGAGAAAAGGAAATGAAAGTGAGACGACAAGAAAATGAGATAAAGATTACAAGACATGCGAGGGAAGAGGCAAGAGAGATAGCACGACACACAAGGGAGTTAGAGCAGTTGAATACTCGTGCACAGTCGGCAACGAGTTCTTCAATCATTTTGAAACGGTCGCATCGACAATGAAATAGCCAGAAGATAAATGGTCTGTGTTATTGCAGAGTGTACTGTTGAGGAAAGGACGCAGTGCTAATTATCCTTATCTCAAGACCAGAGGAAGGAGTATCAAAAAGTGAAGAGGAGCGTGCTGCAAGTGTATCAGATGATCCCTGAATATTATAATGAAAGGTTCCGAAGCTTGAGAAAGAACGAGAAAATTAATTTCCTGGATTATGCCTATAAGGTACGACAATGTAATAAGAGATGGACAGAGGCTGCTAACATGAGGGCGAAGGCTGATTCAGAAGAATTGATAATACTAGAGCAGTATCTACGAGGAATTTCCTAAACATATTCGAACGTACTTGAGAGAGAGAGAGAGGTGAAAAAAGTTCCACTGAGGGAAGATTATAAAATTATAAGTCCTAAACCTTCCTCGGGCATGAAGTTTCAACCGTTGTTCCAACCAAGTGTCAAATATTTGCCGAATCATGGAAACCACTTCAGTAATAACTATGTGAATAAGTTCAATAGTTACAGCAGAAGTAGCACTGGTACTATGCCTAAGCAGAATAAAATAGTACCACAGCTACAATCATCAAATTGTACTCTTTCAAGTATTGTGAAAGATGTGCAGAAAGTTGATATCGTCTGTTTTGAGTGTGGCAAGAGATGCCATATCAGTAATGAATATTGGTCAAACCAACCGAAAGCAGTCGCCCAAGGGATTATGGATAGTTCCACTTCACAGAAAAGGAAGACAAAGATACAATCGGCAAAGGTCGAAGAGGAAAATAAACCAGCCAACGTTTACACAACAAACAGGACATACCCAAACAACGTGGATACCTTTAAACCAAATATCTATGAAGGTATGTTAGCAGCAATAGACGGGGGTGAGCGAACACCGTTCAGGATATTGCGTGACACAGGTTGTAACCATAGTGTGGTAGTATAAGGAGTACACCCGTTGGTGGTACAGTCTCTCACAGGAGACTCTTATTTTTAAGGAAATAGAAGGTGAAAAAATTACCCCTATTTACTGTTTGAAACTGGCATGCAAGTTAGTGACAGGTAATTTAGACTTTGCAATAAAGGATTCATTAGCTGTCGAAGGAGTAGACGTCCTGCTGGATAATGAGGTTGGTGGAGCTCCATTTGTGCCTTGTCCCATTGTACTGGAGAAACCATTGCAGTATAGTCCAATAACTGAACTCGAGAAGGATTACCCGTATCTGTTTCCTAGTTGTGTGACATCTAGGAGTATGACGAAGAAAGTGGATGCTGAGTAAGAAAAAGAAATCGAAGTAGAGATGCACTGGAAGGATTTGTTTTCCGAAGAAGAGGATTCCCTTGATGGTATGCAAGAGGAGAGCTCCTGAGAAAGCCCGAGCAAAGAGGAACGACTGATGAGGGGACAAGAGGACAAAGAAAAAAAGGACCTGGAAGAAATAGAAAATTCAGCATTAGAAGTAGGACAAGTGAGTAGGAAAAGGCTGATAGGATTCCAACGGAAGGATGCAACGTTAACAGAGTTACTGTACCGTGTGGTGGACAAGACAGAGGCACAGAAGTCTCCGACCTATCATTATCTTAAGGATGGGTTGCTTATTAGGAAGATAGACCCGCCGTTATCCTGGGAATGCTGAATGGGGAATATATCGCCAGGTAATAATTCCCGCACCGTTGAGAAGACAGATGATCGCTATAGCACACGAGACGGAACATGCGGAGATAAGAAAGTCAACGGAGAAGATTATGAAACACATTTCCTGGCCTGGCATGCATAAGGATGTGAGCCAGTTTTTTCATACATGTCACATATGGCACATAGCTGGAGAGCCAAACGAGCACAATAAGAAAGCTCCCTTCCACCCAATAGAAGTGCGAGGAAAACCCTTCAGCAAGGTAATGATCAACATTGTGGGACCTTTACCAAGGACGAAAAAAGGTCACAAATATATGTTAACCTTGATGTGTCCAGTGACAAGATACCTAGAAGCCATACCCGTCAGGACCATCAGTGCCAAAATAATTGCTGAGAAGTTACTAGACTTTTTTACTAAGTTTGGTATTCCAGAAATCGTTCAAAGTGACCGAGGGATGAATGTCACATCAAAATTATTTCGGGACAAAATGAAACTCTTGGATGTGAAACAACAACTATCAACTGGTTATCATCCGGAGAACCAAGGTGCATTAGAAAAGTTTCATTAAACTTTGAAAAATATGTTAATGAGGTTCTGCAATGAAACGGGGAATGAATGGACATCAGACTATCGTTGATGTTATTCGAGGTACGTAATGCTTATCAAAAAAGCAAGGGATATAGCCCGAATGAAATGGTATTTGGACCGATTATAAGGACCGATTAAAATGTTAGCAGAAAAATGGAAGGACCGAGAGGAAATGGATGGAGATTAGGTCACGAATTTGAGGAAAAGGATTGGCGAGATAAGGAAATTTTTCCTAGAAAACCTTAAGACGCGTCCCAAAAAAAGGAAGAAAATGTTTGATATTAAAAGTAAGGACAGACAGTTTTCGGTTCAAGAACAGGTATTGATGTTCTTGCCGATAAGGAGATTCCCACTCATCAACCAGTTATAAGTACCATTCAAGATTTTGGAGAAGATCAGTCACCTGTCCTAAGTTATCAAAACCTCAGGAAGAAGGAAAAGTCAAAGGAAAGTAGCCTACACGTTAACCTACTGAAACCCACTTGAGCAACAACGAGACCGAAGCTTCACAGGTGTGCAAACTATTCCATCCATGTAAGACGACAACGGATATGAGATAGTGACTGTAAGCAAAGTGAATAATTCGTCTCTCATTCGGAATTTGGGAGAGAAATTAACTCATTTGAACCAGGAGGAACAAGAGGAATTAAGCCGATTGATTAGAAGTTTTCCTGAAATCACCTCGGATGTCCCAAAACGAACCAACCTGACGAATCATGAGATACAACTTAAAACAACAGAAAGACCATTTAAATAACAAGCCTATCGTCTGTCGCCGTATCACTGGGAGGTTATGAGAAAAGTGGACTATTTGTTACAGAACGGATTAGCTGAACAAAGTTCTAGCCCTTACAGTTCTCCATGCTTGCTCATGAAAAAACCGGACAGATCTTTTAGGATGTGTACGGAATACTGAAAGTTATATTCGATCAGTGTGGCCAATAATTTTCTATTGACTCTCATCGACCAACTACTTGACAATATCGGGCAACCGAGGGTCGTCTCCCGGATCGACCTATTAAAAGGCTATTATCAAATTCCTTTGGATGACAACACAAAATTGTTATCAGCTTTTATAACCGTGTCTGGGTTATATCAATACACCGTCATGCCAATTGGTCTAATGAACACCACTACTTTTCAACATGTGATGGATAACTTTCTAGGATTGAGGGAAGGAGTAGGCATATATCTCGAGGATATTGTGATATATTCATCGACCTGAGAAGAACATATCTGAATCTTGAAGAAGGTGTTTCAAAAGCTGCGAGGAGCATACCTGACTATTAACCTGGAGAAGAAAGAATTTGGAAAGTCATCATTTCGGTACATGGGATTTGAAGTAGGAAGAGGACTAATAGCCCCGGTAGCCGTTAACGTTGAAAGAATAAAGAGAGCATCACCCCTCCACAATGAGGAGGCAATTACAACACTTTTTAGTGATGGCCGAACTCTACCAACGTTTTTGACTGAACTTTTCGGCTGTAGTCGTCCCCCCAAGAAAATATTTGTATGGACCAGCGAGTGGCAGGAATCCTTCGACAGGATAAAGGCCATATTAACTTCGAAACCAATACTGTGGGCATCTAATTTCAACAAGAAATTCCTTATCCAAGTGGATGCGTCGGATAATGGGATTGGAGCTGTCTTGCTGAAAGAAGAAGAGGAAGGAATTCTTCACCGTGTTTTATTTATGGTGTCGAAGCTGAAGAAACATTAGCGAGCCTACTCGTCAGTTGGAAAGGAACTACTAGCATTAGTCACAGCACTAAACGAGTTTGAGTTCTATGGGAACTGACCACAAAATGAAGAGATTACAGTGTATTTGGATCATAATCCTTTAACTTTTGTTAATAATATGAAAAATAATAAGCAAAGGTTAACTAGGAGGTCATTATTTTTGCAACGTATGAATGTAAAGCATATATCAGGTAAAGATAACGTGGTTGCAGATTATTTATCTTGGACTGAATAGATGGATTCAGGCCTGCAATAAATAATACTTTTTTGGGGGGAGCTATCTCACGAAGCTGGTGTAGTGTAGAGTAATTACAATAGTTTATTCATGATTTTTTTTTTTTCATATGTCCATTGTAGAGGTTAGCCAGATCTTAAGATGAGTTCGTCTCGTGTAGATTTGAGATTTCTAGGTAAATTACGTAAGACTTACGTCGTTAATTTCATTGACAGTATATGTAAATTTACGCTATTTTAAAGAATTAACTTTTTAATTTATGTATTTTTGTTGCGAAGTCTTACATAACCTGTTTGAGAGTGTTATGTGACCATACAAAATAGGAACAAGGGCTTATGTAATCTTCTTTTTATATTTTTATCAGGTATTGCATTATGCTTGAGAGAAAATACGCAATTCTTTGTCTGCCATGTGCTTTGGAAGATTTCCAAAAAACCCAGTGATAGATCTTATCTTTTTTTCTATTTTAAAGACAAAAGGTGGGAGGAGCTAACTGAGAGAGTTCATCTCCCTTTTGTGAGGGTAAGTGTTTGTGAGAGTTGCCTGTAACCCCAGTTTGTCTCTTGACATTTTGTATCTAGATGATAACTATGACACCCTTAGGCCAACCTCCCATGCTTCCAGATCTTGCTCGGACCTGGAATATTCTGGAAGTAGCTAAGTTTTATATAAAGGCAACCCGAGGGTTACATACATCAGATAGAGAATTCCAGCCTTAGGTCAAAGCCAGCTCCCACCCTCTCTCTCTTAGCCTAGTGTATTGCTTTAAAAGGGTTCAGTGAAATTTCAAAGTTTTGTAAACATAGTGAGTATTTATAAAAATTTTCTTGGAGCTTTTGTGACTGGCCCTTTAGTAACGAGACATTTATTTGCATCTTTATATGGTTAACTATATTAACCCTGGATAGGTACGCTACTCGGACACCCCTTTAAGGGTATACTCGGTCGCGAGCGACCCCGACTCCAAAAAAAATTCAGGAAAAATTTAGTTATGCATTAATCTGTGTTGTTTGACTTGCTAAAAATACTTCAAAGAATGCTAAAAACTACTGAAAATATAAATGATACCCATCTACAAAATAACTATTAATTGAAAAAATATACTATAAATTTAAGTATACAAAAAAAAAGACGACGTAAATATTCACAAAAAATAGAAATATACATATACACATAAATCCCTTTAGGGACATCTTCTAAGATGGCAAAGCAACAGCGTGTAATTGCTGTAAATGAGTTCGACCCATAGAAGTCAAGATCTGAAATGAGAAAAAAAGGGTAAATTTTTTTGGTCAAAAATATTTGTCCAAATTTCATGAATTTTTTTGGGTACCCAAATGAATTAGGAAGAGGCTAATTTTTTTATAGAATAAACTCATATTATCCTAGAACAGAAATACATAATAAAATGTGCACTAAGATGTAATTTACTGTTATATCAGGGGTGAAATCTAAAGGTCATTTTTTGACGGCCTAGTTTCACAATGTAAATTTCTTATGAAAATCATTGTATCTCCTATAATATATGATATTCATGCATTAAAATAAACCAAAATATCACAAATTCTATACAGAACCAGAATATATAGAGATATGCCAACTTACCTTTCGGATATGTCAACAAAATGGCCGCAGACCGCAACAACTCTTACAGCCCAATCTACCACTTGAAATGAAGAATGGGTATGTAAATTTCAAGGTGTCATCAACATCTCTTTTTAACTCCATTAGAAGTGTGTTGATGACATCCATGCCGAGGGAATACTGCCTTCTGACCATTATTGAAGATAAATTCAAAATAAATAGAAAAAATCAGAAATTTGCAAAAAATCTCTCTTATAATTTCATTTTTATCTTGTCCTGCTATTTAGCTTCCAGTATTTTTCTGAGTGTTTTGTTCTCAAATATAGAAAAAATCTGTTGGATATTCATTTATTGTCCTATCATGACTTGTGTCCATAAAGCAACACCGATCTCCCTAAACTGATATATAGCCTGATTATCATGTGTAATTTCAGGTGATTTCATTTTTAAATTTTACTTAACCTAGCCATTGTCTGATTTTAATTTTTATTTAATTTTTCATGAAACTAAATTCTAAAGACGCCGAATTAGAGATCATTCTTCCTAAATATTCAAAGGATTCTACTTCATTAATCCTTTCTCCTCCCAATATTTCATCCTTCATTCCACAATCCGTTCTTAAAATATCTGATTTTTTTTTTTTTATTTATCTTACCTAATCTCATTTGATATTTCCTGTATTCTGGTAAGCATGCATTGCAAATCCTGTGGTGTTTTGCTAATAAGCACAGCATCATCGTTATACTCTCGATCAGCAAATTTCCTATTACCAGTCCAGTCCAATCCTTCTCCACAATCCCTAAATGTTCTAAATTAAAAAATCTATGAGGAAGATAAACAACATACGTGACAACACCTCCCATTCGAGTACTCATATATATACTATATATATATATATATATATATATATATATATATATATATATATATATATATATATATATATATATATATATATATATATATATATATATATATATATATATATATATATATATATATATGCATGTATGTATATGGGGAATGCTGACAGGAGGTGAATGCATTACATATTGGGCCTTTTTTCCTTTTTTTAACAAGTGTAGTTTGTGTTCCTAACGTGACCTTAATTTGCTGTTGTTCCTTGTCTTTTTGAATCTTTAGCATGATTTATAGGGTTCGTTTGGCTGGTGGAGGATCTCTCTTGATACTGATTTTTACAATTATTCTCCTTGCTGACTTTCAATATTTAAAAAAAAAAAAAGTTTTACATATCTTCCAGGTATAGTTAGTCTTTACCTCTGGTAACCAGAGAAAACTTCAATTGTAAGTTTTCCTCCATTATTTTGATTATGTCAAATATTGAGCTTTGTTGGTGATTTTTTATTTTTCTGGTTAAAGGATTCGGCAAGCATGGGGAACGTTAGCACTTAGTCAAGGATGGCTTTGATCGTTGAGTGGTGCTTACTGTTTATCTTCAGTCTCTTGGCAAGGTTTTGGTCAGATTTGGTGATGTATTCTGATTAGTCATAAAATTTCTCCTCTTATAGTTTCAGTGCATGTTTGAGACCTCACCAGCTGTCAACCTGTTAAATGCTGGCAATTTGGTTTGTAGTTTTGTGCTGCATATATTTTACAATGCCTTGAATTGTTTTCGTTGTAGGCTTCGTTAACATTACATTAAATCTGTTACACTTGAGAATATTAATACCCGAGCTCTAAGACACTTATATAACTCCCAGACAGCGATATATAGAACACTGAGTATCCAAAGGTCTCTTAAGTACACTCAAAACAAAACGGGGTAATTATTATTACTATCTATTCAAAACAATTCTTACTACAATTCTTTAATAGGAGTACGAACGAATGCTAATTTAAACAAATAAATACAAATACACTCTTTTCAAAAATAAATATATTCTACATAAATTACAGCACTTTGAAAAGAATTAACATAAAAAGAAAATCACTCGAAATATTAAGTCTGAACAAAACCTAGATTAAGACAAAAATGTTACGATCTGAAAATTATATAATCACTTGACTTGAAATATTATATCAGAATAAACTTTAGACTAGAGAAAAGAAATCATACTTTTGAAAATTATACAATAACTTGTTTCACTTGAAATACTAAATCTGAATAAAACCCTTGACTGAGAGAAAAGAAATAATACTTTTGAAAATTATACAACCACTTGTTTTACTTCAAATAAAATTTTACACACTATTTAATTAGTCCTAACACTCAATTAATATAGTTAACCATATAAAGATGCAAATAAACGTCTCGTTACTAAAGGGCCAGTCACAAAAGCTCCAAGAAAATTTTTATAAATACTCACTATGTTTACAAAACTTTGAAATTTCACTGAACCCTTTTAAAGCAATACACTAGGCTAAGAGAGAGAGGGTGGGAGCTGGCTTTGACCTAAGGCTGGAATTCTCTATCTGATGTATGTAACCCTCGGGTTGCCTTTATATAAAACTTAGCTACTTCCAGAATATTCCAGGTCCGAGCAAGATCTGGAAGCATGGGAGGTTGGCCTAAGGGTGTCATAGTTATCATCTAGATACAAAATGTCAAGAGACAAACTGGGGTTACAGGCAACTCTCACAAACACTTACCCTCACAAAAGGGAGATGAACTCTCTCAGTTAGCTCCTCCCACCTTTTGTCTTTAAAATAGAAAAAAAGATAAGATCTATCACTGGGTTTTTTGGAAATCTTCCAAAGCACATGGCAGACAAAGAATTGCGTATTTTCTCTCAAGCATAATGCAATACCTGATAAAAATATAAAAAGAAGATTACATAAGCCCTTGTTCCTATTTTGTATGGTCACATAACACTCTCAAACAAGTTATGTAAGACTTCGCAACAAAAATACATAAATTAAAAAGTTAATTCTTTAAAATAGCGTAAATTTACATATACTGTCAATGAAATTAACGACGTAAGTCTTAAGTAATTTACCTAGAAATCTCAAATCTACACGAGAGGAACTCATCTTAAGATCTGGCTAACCTCTACAATGGACATATGAAAAAAAAAAAATCATGAATAAACTATTGTAATTACTCTACACTACACCAGCTTCGTGAGATAGCTCCCCCCAAAAAAGTATTATTTATTGCAGGCCTGAATCCATCTATTCAGTCCAAGATAAATAATCTGCAACCACGTTATCTTTACCTGATATATGCTTTACATTCATACGTTGCAAAAATAATGACCTCCTAGTTAACCTTTGCTTATTATTTTTCATATTATTAACAAAAGTTAAAGGATTATGATCCAAATACACTGTAATCTCTTCATTTTGTGGTCAGTTCCCATAGAACTCAAACTCGTTTAGTGCTGTGACTAATGCTAGTAGTTCCTTTCCAACTGACGTGTAGGCTCGCTAATGTTTCTTCAGCTTCGACACCATAGAAAAAAACACGGTGAAGAATTCCTTCCTCTTCTTCTTTCAGCAAGACAGCTCCAATCCCATTATCCGACGCATCCACTTGGATAAGGAATTTCTTGTTGAAATTAGATGCCCACAGTATTGGTTTCGAAGTTAATATGGCCTTTATCCTGTCGAAGGATTCCTGGCACTCGCTGGTCCATACAAATATTTTCTTGGGGGGACGACTACAGCCGAAAAGTTCAGTCAAAAACGTTGGTAGAGTTCTGCCATCACTAAAATGTGTTGCAATTGCCTCCTCATTGTGGAGGGGTGATGCTCTCTTTATTCTTTCAACGTTAACGGCTACCGGGGCTATTAGTCCTCTTCCTACTTCAAATCCCATGTACCGAAATGATGACTTTCCAAATTCTTTCTTCTCCAGGTTAATAGTCAGGTATGCTCCTCGCAGCTTTTGAAACACCTTCTTCAAGATTCAGATATGTTCTTCTCAGGTCGATGAATATATCACAATATCCTCGAGATATATGCCTACTCCTTCCATCAATCCTAGAAAGTTATCCATCACATGTTGAAAAGTAGTGGTGTTCATTAGACCAATTGGCATGACGGTGTATTGATATAACCCAAACACGGTTATAAAAGCTGATAACAATTTTGTGTTGTCATCCAAAGGAATTTGATAATAGCCTTTTAATAGGTCGATCCGGGAGACGACCCTCGGTTGCCCGATATTGTCAAGTAGTTGGTCGATGAGAGTCAATAGAAAATTATTGGCCACACTGATCGAATATAACTTTCAGTATTCCGTACACATCCTAAAAGATCTGTCCGGTTTTTTCATGAGCAAGCATGGAGAACTGTAAGGGCTAGAACTTTGTTCAGCTAATCCGTTCTGTAACAAATATTCCACTTTTCTCATAACTTCCCGGTGATACGGCGACAGACGATAGGCTTGTTATTTAAATGGTCTTTCTGTTGTTTTAAGTTGTATCTCATGATTCGTCAGGTTGGTTCGTTTTGGGACATCCGAGGTGATTTCAGGAAAACTTCTAATCAATCGGCTTAATTCCTCTTGTTCCTCCTGGTTCAAATGAGTTAATTTCTCTCCCAAATTCCGAATGAGAGACGAATTATTCACTTTGCTTACAGTCACTATCTCATATCCGTTGTCGTCTTACATGGATGGAATAGTTTGCACACCTGTGAAGCTTCGGTCTCGTTGTTGCTCAAGTAGGTTTCAGTAGGTTAACGTGTAGGCTACTTTCCTTTGACTTTTCCTTCTTCCTGAGGTTTTGATAACTTAGGACATGTGACTGATCTTCTCCAAAATCTTGAATGGTACTTATAACTGGTTGATGAGTGGGAATCTCCTTATCGGCAAGAACATCAATACCTGTTCTTGAACCGAAAACTGTCTGTCCTTACTTTTAATATCAAACATTTTCTTCCTTTTTTTGGGACGCGTCTTAAGGTTTTCTAGGAAAAATTTCCT
Source organism: Palaemon carinicauda (assembly GCF_036898095.1). Lineage (NCBI taxonomy): Eukaryota > Metazoa > Arthropoda > Malacostraca > Decapoda > Palaemonidae > Palaemon > Palaemon carinicauda. Next base: position 78,814,688 of record NC_090728.1, read on the forward strand.
TATCTCGCCAATCCTTTTCCTCAAATTCGTGACCTAATCTCCATCCATTTCCTCTCGGTTCTTCCATTTTTCTGCTAACATTTTAATCGGTCCTCATAATCGGTCCCCATAATCGGTCCTCATAATCGGTCCAAATACCATTTCATTCGGGCTATATCCCTTACTTTTTTGATAAGCATTACGTACCTCGAATAACATCAACGATAGTCTGATGTCCATTTATTCCCCGTTTCATTGCAGAACCTCATTAACATATTTTTCAAAGTTTAATGAAACTTTTCTAATGCACCTTGGTTCTCCGGATGATAACCAGTTGATAGTTGTTGTTTCACATCCAAGAGTTTCATTTTGTCCCGAAATAATTTTGATGTGACATTCATCCCTCGGTCACTTTGAACGATTTCTGGAATACCAAACTTAGTAAAAAAGTCTAGTAACTTCTCAGCAATTATTTTGGCACTGATGGTCCTGACGGGTATGGCTTCTAGGTATCTTGTCACTGGACACATCAAGGTTAACATATATTTGTGACCTTTTTTCGTCCTTGGTAAAGGTCCCACAATGTTGATCATTACCTTGCTGAAGGGTTTTCCTCGCACTTCTATTGGGTGGAAGGGAGCTTTCTTATTGTGCTCGTTTGGCTCTCCAGCTATGTGCCATATGTGACATGTATGAAAAAACTGGCTCACATCCTTATGCATGCCAGGCCAGGAAATGTGTTTCATAATCTTCTCCGTTGACTTTCTTATCTCCGCATGTTCCGTCTCGTGCGCTATAGCGATCATCTGTCTTCTCAACGGTGCGGGAATTATTACCTGGCGATATATTCCCCATTCAGCATTCCCAGGATAACGGCGGGTCTATCTTCCTAATAAGCAACCCATCCTTAAGATAATAATAGGTCGGAGACTTCTGTGCCTCTGTCTTGTCCACCACACGGTACAGTAACTCTGTTAACGTTGCATCCTTCCGTTGGAATCCTATCAGCCTTTTCCTACTCACTTGTCCTACTTCTAATGCTGAATTTTCTATCTCTTCCAGGTCCTTTTTTTCTTTGTCCTCTTGTCCCCTCTTCAGTCGTTCCTCTTTGCTCGGGCTTTCTCAGGAGCTCTCCTCTTCCATACCATCAAAGGAATCCTCTTCTTCGAAAAACAAATCCTTCCAGTGCATCTCTACTTCGATTTCTTTTTCTTACTCAGCATCCACTTTCTTCGTCATACTCCTAGATGTCACACAACTAGGAAACAGATACGGGTAATCCTTCTCGAGTTCAGTTATAGGACTATACTGCAATGGTTTCTCCAGTACAATGGGACAAGGCACAAATGGAGCTCCACCAACCTCATTATCCAGCAGGACGTCTACTCCTTCGACAGCTAATGAATCCTTTATTGCAAAGTCTAAATTACCTGTCACTAACTCGCATGCCAGTTTCAAACAGTAAATAAGGGTAATTTTTTCACCTCCAATTTCCTTAAAAATAAGAGTCTCTGTGAGAGACTGTACCACCAACGGGTGTACTCCTTATACTACCACACTATGGTTACAACCTGTGTCACGCAATATCCTGACCGGTGTTCGCTCACCCCCGTCTATTGCTGCTAACATACCTTCATAGATATTTGGTTTAAAGGTATCCACGCTGTTTGGGTATGTCCTGTTTGTTGTGTAAACGTTGGCTGGTTTATTTTCCTCTTCGACCTTTGCCGATTGTATCTTTGTCTTCCTTTTCTGTGAAGTGGAACTATCCATAATCCCTTGGGCGACTGCTTTCGGTTGGTTTGACCAATATTCATTACTGATATGGCATCTCTTGCCACACTCAAAACAGACAATATCAACTTTCTGCACATCTTTCACAATACTTGAAAGAGTACAATTTGATGATTGTAGCTGTGGTACTATTTTATTCTGCTTAGGCATAGTACCAGTGCTACTTCCGCTGTAACTATTGAACTTATTCACATAGTTATTACTGAAGTGGTTTCCATGATTCGGCAAATATTTGACACTTGGTTGGAACAACGGTTGAAACTTCATGCCCGAGGAAGGTTTAGGACTTATAATTTTATAATCTTCCCTCAGTGGAACTTTTTTCACCTCTCTCTCTCTCTCAAGTACGTTCGAATATGTTTAGGAAATTCCTCGTAGATACTGCTCTAGTATTATCAATTCTTCTGAATCAGCCTTCGCCCTCATGTTAGCAGCCTCTGTCCATCTCTTATTACATTGTCGTACCTTATAGGCATAATCCAGGAAAGTAATTTTCTCGTTCTTTCTCAAGCTTCGGAACCTTTCATTATAATATTCAGGGGTCATCTGATACACTTGCAGCACGCTCCTCTTCACTTTTTGATACTCCTTCCTCTGGTCTTGAGATAAGGATAATTAGCACTGCGTCCTTTCCTCAACAGTACACTCTGCAATAACACAGACCATTTATCTTCTGGCTATTTCATTGTCGATGCGACCGTTTCAAAATGATTGAAGAACTCGTTGCCGACTGTGCACGAGTATTCAACTGCTCTAACTCCCTTGTGTGTCGTGCTATCTCTCTTGCCTCTTCCCTCGCATGTCTTGTAATCTTTATCTCATTTTCTTGTCGTCTCACTTTCATTTCCTTTTCTCTTCCTTCCCGCCTTGCTTCTCGTTCTGTCATCATCTTCAACTTGAGGATATTCTCCTGTGCTGCAATTCATTGAATCTCAGCTTCAGCATCCCTATATGCTTTCATGCCTTTAGTCTGTGGGTCAACTGGTCCTTGCTTTGCTAAACATTCTTCCTCAGCTTCCTCCAACAGTTCACGAGCTGCCACAATATTTTCTTCCGACAACTTTCCTGAGTTTATTAATGCTTCTAAGGCTGGACACTTGATTTGGGCTTTCATCATCCAACTAGTTGTATGGCCACCACATGCCATTAAAATAGAGAGCCACTGAGCATTAGTTACATTAGCTTCTAACAATTATTGAACATTTGGGTTATTTAAAAGCTCTTGGATATTAAACTCTGTCATCTTGTAATTTAACAATATTTAATGCCTCTCCAAAAAATATAGCCTAACAATACACAAAATCCTATAAACACTGTACTATTCAAACCTTTAATTAAAACACGGCCTTTTTATCACCGATATTTAAAACTGACTTGCTTGATCAGAAGGGACTGGGCACCGAATATACATTATACTATGGCTCCCGGGTCTGGGCACCAAAAATATATTATACGATGGTCTCGTGTCTGTGAACAAAACATATAATATTATATATATTATGGCTGGCAAGCTATATAACCTCTCCATTTCAAAACTCTCCTGTTTGTTTTTACATTAAATCTGTTACACTTGAGAATATTAATACCCGAGCTCTAAGACAGTTACATAACTCCCAGACAGTTATATATAAACCACTGAATATCCAAAGGTTTCTTAATCACACTAAAAAAACTGGTTAATTATTATTACAATCTATTCAAAACAATTCTTACTTCGATTCTTTAACAGGGGTATGAGGGAATACTAATTTAAACACTGGTGATTGAAATAATACACTCTTTACAAAAATAAAT
>NC_090728.1:78820754-78880754 GCF_036898095.1 Palaemon carinicauda
CTTCCTCGTTTCCTTATTTTTTGCCAATGACCAGGAATTTAGGTGTTCAGGATCAGTTCCTTTCTCCATATCCGTTCTTCCACACCAGTATCTTGTTGACAGCCCATCATCCTGTCTTTTTTTATTTTTTTTTTTTTGTCTACAGCAATTACCTTCACTTGAGTCCACGGAATCCTTATAGTATTTACATATGTATTTTTCCCACCTTGATTCTTTTTACATTATACTCATTTACTTAGTTTGCAATATCTCACCACCAGTCTACCATAGGTAAACAATAGAGTGTAGAGGTGCCAGTTATGTGATAACTGAGAGGTGAGATGAATGCAACTAAACTTTATTAAACAGACATCGTGCTTAAATAATATGACTTACGAGCAAGAACACCAAAAAAAACTCAAACAACATTAGGCATGAACTATCAAGTTTATACAGGCTGGTATATTAATAGTGCAGGGAAGAGCAACTGATAAGAAAACAATCAAAACCTTTACAGTGTGAGAACGTGTATGAAACATGTGCAGTACATGGCTCCCCACTAAAAATGACTTTCATGTGAAATAGGGTGCCCTGCTCCTGAAAGTTGTACGGTAGGCGGGTTGTCTTGCTGGTGATATGAAGATTTTAGGCGATCAATGGAGACCCAGTCTTCTTTGTCACGCATGTTAATCAAGAATACTTTCGGCGCACGATGGATCACAAGGAATGGGCCCGTGTAAGGGTGCGTTAGCGGTATTTTGTTAGTTTTGTTTTGCAGGAAAACGTGGTTTGCCGAGTGCAGATCTGTCAGTATGTTTTGCTTAGTTGGGGGCTTGTAATTCTGGCAACATGGATTAAATTTTCCCACAATGTGAGATAGGCGCTGGATATTGTCGGAGAAAGTTGCAGGTGAAAAAAATTTGGCAGGGAGCACGAATGGGTTGCCATACACCTTTTTAGCTACCAAGACATCCTTGGCATCTTAAGGAGTGGTCCTTAGTCCCAGGGAAGCTGGATAAACTAGTTGAAGTCCTTGCAGTGACATCAAAACTGTTTTGAGAGTACGATGAAAACGTTCAACCACTCAGTTGGCAGCTGAGTTGTAAGCGGTTGTCTGATGAAGGGTGATATCCAGGAGGTTCGCTAATAATGTCCGAAATTGAGAGATGAAAGTGGTACCCCTGTCAGAAGTAATATACTCAGGGATACAAAATCTAGCAATCCATCCTAAGAGTAAGGCAGATATACATGAGGCAGACATTACAGTATCCATGGAAATGGCATTAGGCCAGCAAGTGGAGCTGTTGATGATGGTAAACAGGTAATGATCTCCTTGTAATGTGGATAGGGGCCCACCTAAATAGATGTGAATATGGGCAAACCGACGGTGAGGATGAGGATAGCTGCCCACTTCTGAATCCATGTGCCGATATACTTTTCAGGTTTGGCATGAAGTACAGGGATAGACCCAATGCTTAGTATCCTTAGTGATGCCATGCCAAATGAATTTCGTTTTTAGTAGCTGTGCAGTAGAACAGTGTGAGGGATATGAAAGGCCATGAATGAAATCAAACACCTGTCGCCACATTGGACCAGGTATCCACGGTCGAGATCTACCAGAGGGTGGCATAGGAGTCATCCAGAGGGATGTCCTCCCAACGGAGGGATGTGCAGGATGTCCTACATGTTTTGTACCCAGGATCTTTTTATTGGGCTTCTGCTTAGGCATTAAAATCCAAGCAAAGGTGAATATCAGCCAATGTATTTCTTGACAGGTCATCGGCAACGGGATTCTTTTTTTCAGGGACATGTTTAAGGGTACAATTGTATTTAGCCACTGAAGAGAGATATCGGCGTTGATGGGCGGACCTGGCATCGGACTGTCAAGTAAAGGCATGAACCAGAGGCATGTGGTCCATGCGAATGACCTTCCAAGAATTGGCAAAAGTAACGGACAGCCATGTGCACTACCAGCAATTCATAGTCAAAGGTAGAGTAGCCAAATTCCGCCTTGACTGTTTTCTACTGAGGAGGGCCAATGGGCAGGGCGAGACGTTGACCACCTGCTTGAGTACTGTACTAATATTGACATCGCTGGCATCTATGGAGAAAAGGAGAAGTGCTTGTGGCACAGAAAAAGTGAGAGAAGCGTAGAGGGGGGCAAGAGTGACAGTGAGGCCTAGCAGGAAACAATGGTTATAGTTGATCATGTTCAAAATTTTTTGCAGTTCTTTGACTGACGAGGGCGTGGGGAAATTTTTTAACGGCTGCTGCCTTCTCTGGGAGTGGGTAGACTCCTTTAGGTGTGATGCTGTGCTCTAAGAACAATACTTCGTTGGCGCCAAAGCTATACTTGTTGTACCAAACTACAAGGCTGTTCTGTTGTAGTCGGTCGAGCATGATACCTAGGTGACAGAGATTTCCCTCTTTAGAGGAAGAAAATGCAACGAGTAATTTAGGTATATGTACTGAAGGGGTTGGTGATGGTGGTCTTGGGGGTGTCTTCTGGGCTCATGATAATACCCCTTCAGGAGGTCGAGCAAGGAGAAAACCTTCGCTTTTTGCAAGTAAGAGGTCACGTCAGCGATGTTTGAGATGGGGTATTGATCCAAATCTGTCTATAGGTCATAGTTTTGTAGGATGTACTGATGATGAAGGAACATACTGTAGAAAAAGGCAATATTTAAGTCTCCAGATCTCCTTATTTTATTTCTGTAAATCCTGTCCCAACTAATATTGATGACAATGCCAGTAATGAAAAAAGGAGTGATGTTCAGTCTCCGTGCAGAACTCCTAATCGGTCAAAGAGCAATAACACTGAGTCAGCCATCATAAAAAACAAAGTCCAGTAGAACAATTAAAGCTTCAGTGAAACTAAACCTTTAAGCTAGTATTGTTTTTTAAACTTTGTTAATTCGGTTATTTCATTATTTTGAATGATGTATTCGGCTTATCTTTGTGAGAAGGTTTCACTTTGATCTCTCATGTGATTTTTGTTTTATTATGCTATATTTGTATTGTGCACTGATACTATGATGTTGTATATTCCCTAGTATGCTGATGGTGTGCATGATCTGTTTCTCTAAAGAAGGGGGATGTTAAGTGAAATTTTTAAAGTAAGATATCTATGAGACATGTAAACCATGATATCTATGAATCATTGTACAGAAGCAGTATCTGTCAGCTATCTTTTCTAAATATGTTGAGTCTTCCTCACACGTGTTTTATAGAAAATAGTCCTGTGTTGAGATGCCTTTCATTTAAGAAATCCACACAAATAATTATTAGCAGGCTGGAAACTAAACACAGCGTAGTAGCAAAAATGTGTTCTTATTGCTGGGAAATACATAAAAAAGCAAGAGAGATCAATCAATGAGCGAATAAGGTAAGATCTGTTGAATTATGATAAGTTAGTCAGCACATAGTTCTGGAGAACATAAGTTTGTTTCCATTTGCATACTCGCCATTGGACATAAAGAATGTTTGTGATGTTGTTCAGCTCCACAGTTTGTTCTCTTGATTCTCCTCATCCTCTTTGTAGGTTATACTAATACATCAACCAGTACCTCGGTCATTAGTGATCCACTAAACCATTTAATGTCTATGTGTCCATCAGTGACACACCAGCCATGACCATCTGGGGAAGGCACCTTTGATATTATTTGATCTGTTCTGTTTCATATCAGTACCTGATGTTAGTTTACCCTCTTTATATGTTCTCTTAGTGACATCTAACATGGGACAGAAGACTCATATCCATCCCATCACAGACAGGTAAAATTCCTGATTTCGGGCTGTATCTCTACTGAAATAAAACATTCCATAGCTCGCCAAGTGATGTTTAAGGTGAGGACCCTTGGTGAATTAAACATGTAAATCTTTCTAGATTGATAAAAGTATCTTCATGTATGTTAGGGATGCCGTCTAAGGGTTTGAAGATAAAAATTAATTCAAGGTTCTCCCTCGGCAATTTCAAAGCCAGTAACTTTCCTTTTCCTTAAAAGGCATTCACTATATCATATCCAGCTCATCTTCTGTTTCTTCTATGACTTTTTGCACATGTATCAGGCCTCTTTTGTTACCAGTTCATTTATAAAACAACAAAGGCTAGTCTATTTGCTGTGCAAACTTCAGCAGTAAACATCTGTATCAGGTGATCTAACAATAATTATTTTTACCTTTACTGTGTTAAAGCTTGTATGAAGCATGTGCAGGATTATTCTGCTGTCTGCTTCCTCCTACCTAGACTTTAAGTCTTGCACTATTTATGCTTCTGTGATGAGTCCATCAAGCCTGTTCAAAAAGGAAACATCTTTGTCCTTTAATTTCATTGCCTACTTGTCTTTCGTTTACTCTTCCATGAGGAATTGGATAAGCCGCTGTCTATTTTCTGAAATGGACACAAATTCCTTCCAGTTTTGTGGCCCTTTAGTTTGATTACCTTTGAAAAAATAAGGCTTTGAGGTTCCTCTGTGCTTCTTACAATATTTAATGAAACAGGGTTAGTAGGTGTCTGTGACAAAATCAGGATGACTTACTCAGGGTAGTTGGTTAAACACCTTTTCCATCAGTTCACCAAATGGTGGAAGTGCTTCTTGAGCTTGTAACTTAGCAATTTTGTCGAAAACATAGTTCATACTCCATAATGCTGGTCTTTTTGTAAGGATGTGTTCTGTTTTCAGAGCATAAAGCAGTTTAGCCTTTTTGGATCTGATTTTGCTAACAACCAAGGATACCTCATCACATTCACGTTTAAGCTATCCTATGTAGCCAGTAACTTATCTAGACCTAATACATTTCTTTTTGTTCTGATTTGTATGGCTTTCTTTTCTTTGCTTTATGACAGTAACATACTTTTCAGTTGAAGCAAACGTCTTGAGGTTTTTCCTTTTGATAGGATCATTAAAGCTCTTCTTCTTGACGAATTTTACTTGGATAACATCTTTTAATATTTATTTACCTAACAGTACAGCAGCAAACAGTTGTTATTCACCATCTCTGGGTGCAAATTTACCTAATGAATGACAGCATAACAATTCCTTGTCTTGAACATCAGATGGATTCATGAAATTTTGAAAAATGTTTACGAAATTGTTTTACTGTAAAAATGAAAATGTTCTCACAGTAAAAATCATAAAATGACCCTCCTGTAAATATGAGAAAATGTTCTGGCTATTGCTATACATATTGTTCACTGGATGTAATTTCAGATTTTCCAGTACTTGTTCATTAACAACTCGTTGCTCTTCATTTCCACCATCTGAAATATTTCTTGAACATACTATGCTCTAAGCTTCCCTTGTCATGTAGGCGCCATATTTCCTACTGAACCTTTGAAGCCTCCATGGATTTTTTTATAGTTTGTTTTTGTAATATCCACTGCATTTCTAGAAGACTTGACATCTGGTCTGCTAACACTTAAGCCATGGTGCAGTAGCATCTTAGTTCCTGGGTGAGACATGTGTAAGTTAGGCATTGACAGGACTGTGGTGGTCATAACTAAAAAAAAACAGTGGACTAACTCTTAGATGGAACATATGTGAAGATCAAAATGTTTTTGTTCTCTTTGGTGACCCACTGGAATTGCACAACACGAAAAACTTTGTCTGTGTAATCTGTCCAAAATCTAGCTGATTTCCCGTGCTCTCCATTCCAGATTTTCTCTTTGTCTGATCATTTCAGTGTAGTCTTCATTTGCATTTGCTCCTGCAATTAGTCGTTAGTTTGGTGCATGTGCAAGGCATTCCAATATAGTTTGCCCATTGTGGTCTCACACTTCTGCAAGAGCAGGCATTCGATGATTTCCAATACAGTTTTGTGAGCAGGCATAGCACTGTTGTAAGGTTTTCCTGACATCACATTTTTGACACCCACTTGCACAATTCTAGATCAAATAAGCATTTCTTCAAATCCACTTGACCGTATCAATTTTCCTAAGACACGAAGATATGCATACGCTGTATGAAAGAATTCTAATCAAGTAAAAACATCCCTGAAGGAACATAAATCTTATCATTATTATTATTATTATTATTATTATTATTATTATTATTATTATTATTCGAAAACCAGAATTCTATAAGCTCTTAGGGCTCCAACAAAGAAAAATATCCAATTGAGGGAAGGAAGTAAGTACATAAACTACAAGAGATAATGAACAAATTGAAATAAATCCTTCGTATATAAACGATAAAAATTTAAAAATACAAGAGAACGAGAATTAAGATAGAATAGTGGACCCGACTGTACCCTTAAGCAAGAGAACTCTACCCCAAGACAGTGGGAGACCATGGTACAGAGGCTATGGCACTACCAAAGACTAGAGAACAATTGTTTGATCTTGGAGTGTTCCTCTCATAGAAGATCTGCTTGTCAATGATAAAAAGCCTCTTTTACCTTTACTAAGAGGAAAGTATCAACTGAACAAATGCTGTGCAGTAGTTCACCCCTAGAGTGAAGAAGAATTGTTAGGTAATCTCATTATTCTCAGGTTTTATGACAGAAGGAAATGTGGAAAAAAATAGGCCACAGTATTCGATGTATGTATAGATAAAGGAAATAAAACCATAAACAGAGAGATGGATCTAATTTAGTACTGTCTGGCCAGTCAAAGGACTCAGTTAAGTCAAATATGACCGGGATATATTTCTGGTTGATTTCTCTAGATGCAAATTATGACACTGTAGCATTTTCTGTGGTTGGAGCATTAACTGGAGGTATGTAATCATCTTTAGACTTGACTTCTACCTCTTCCTTCCCATATCCTGTCAGAGAAGCCCAGCCAGCCCAGCTAGGAAATGTTTAATTTGAAACCTGGGATAAGTATCTGCGAAACTACCACATACTGTCCGACAATTTTGCTACTTAATTGACATTGTCTTGTGAGGACTTGATTAAAGACAATGGCAGAACAGGTTCTGCTTTTGGTTTGGTAAAAGAAGGTATTATGTGATGTGGTATATAACTGACAACTAGCTTCTTGGTGCAAGACACACTTCTGTTCCCTCCATCTAGTTGCCTTCTCACAGTATTGATGGACACTTCTTGGTTTATTATTCTATGCATAAAATAACTAGTACCTGCTCCAGTTTGTGTTTCTACCCTCTACTCAAAATTATCCAAGAAAAAAAAATATGTACCCTTGTACCTGTATCAATGGAGAAAGAATTCCGACTCTATCAGTGATTCTGACACACATTGCAGTCTCAAGTTAAAGCAAATATGAGTGCCCACAATTATGTGAAATGGCTATAATCTCTTCACTGCCAGTTAAATGGCAAATGATCCTGCCTAATAGCAGGTGGGTTAGTATCATCCACTACACTCTAGTTGTCACCTTGCACAACTCTTGAGAGATAGAATGTAATGCTTTTGTTGCTATACCGGCTGTTTCCCTCCAGCTATCAAATACAGTTGAGAAGTCTTGTGAAAGAGTTGGTAATTGGACATCTCTTCCAATTACGTAATCATGGTAGCATAACACGAACTCCTTTATGATCATCCCTAATTGTTCTCTGCAAGACCAAGCCAGCTTCTTTTATTCTCTTTGTTGATGCAGTAACGTCGAATGCAAATTCTATGGCTTGACTTAGTGGTAGCTCTGAGGAATATACTAACTCGCTCTTATAATTTGGTTGCTAAACGGCAAAATGCTACTATTCTTTATCTGAAGTTTGCCTTTCAGTTTATCAGTCTTGTAACATTGAAAATTTGTTCTTGCAGAGATAGTATGTACTTTTCCTTCAACATTGGTACTCTTTCAACATTTCCCCCTTCTATGATACTCTCCCTTGTGTAGTTCCTTGTACAAGTGGGAGAATAGTGTACCTCTCTGGATTTGCTGTCAAGATTTGTAATGTATCTCATCATTTTGCAATCAGTTAGATTCTCTGCAGTTGCATTATTCTGGACTATGAGTTTGACATGTGATAGGAATTTCAATGCTACCTTTGACCTCCTTTCTGTGATTGTTACATATCAAACAGAGAGTCTATAAAAAACAGGGAAATTTTTCTTCTTTCTTTTTATCTTGAAGTAGAGGGTTCCATGTCATTAATGTTATGCCCTTTTTTTTTTTTTTTTTTTGACACGTTGGTAAAAAAAAAAGGTCTTATAACGTCAAACCTGAGTTCAATGCTAGTGCTCTGCTCATAAAATGGGGTTAGTATATTATCACAGTTCAGATTTGATCAAGTCTCTCATAAGATTTATCACTTTTTAGCTTGATTTCTTTCTTTTCTTGGCCTTGAGTTATTTGATTGAATGGTTTATTTAGAGTTTTGTGGGATCCTGTTAAGTAATTTGATTTGTTTTAAATATAATGAATCATATAGGTCACCAGGATTGTTTTTTTATGATTCTGATTTTGCCTCCAAAGTACAGTAGATTTGAAATTCAAAGGCTTTTTACCAGAGACTTTGCTTGCAACCATAGTTCCTTTTCTTTCCTCTGAAAAGCTAATGAACAATTATAAGTAAATTAAGAAATATTACTCACAATGCAATACTATATTTAGAATACAATCACTGTCATTTTCAAAATATCAAAACTGAATTCCTTGACCCAAAAGACGTATGACTACATCTATCACACACATTTAAGTAAATAAAAACCAACAAACAGTTTTTGCAAACTGTGATTTGTAGACACCTTCAAAATACCTGCCCTCATTACGTAAATCACCAAAAGCTAAACGGCACACAAACATAATTCAGTAAGGAGTACTCCATAGTATCCAAAAACACTACCACGAAAAATCCGAGGGGGTGGCAGTGATGGGGGAGTAGGGACTGTCCCATGGACTATTACCTCCTCTTACTAAATCGGTTAAATATTTCAAGTAACAGCTATATCAGGATATGAGGAGGATGGGGATATGCTGTGGTGCACGTAGCCAAAATTAAAATTGACCCATATCCTTTCACCATTGCAGATTCCGATGGCAGGAGCTTTATTGCTACTGATGAACAAACTCAAAATCCTGATAAATTCCATAAAAGGTTTTTATTAGATTATTGTAATATTTACCTTGTAAGGTATAGTATTCTGATTGTTGTTTGGCTACATATGCTCATAACATGTTTATGAAAAAAAAGCTGTGAGCTCTTACCTATAATTTATGTTATTAATTTCTTCCACCACTGTTTGTCATGCCTAGTCTCTAGTCTTCTTATTTGAAATGTGCACTTGTAAGTGAACCTTTCTTAATTTATTGACCAAATCTAATAATTTTACAAAACAACAAACACCATCTTTACAATAAAAATGGACATAACACCATAATGAGTGTAACCGTGCAACTGAGTCAAGAAGAAATAGGTAAGCCTATGTTCAGTCGTAGGCAACTACTCCCATATTGTTAGAACTGGGTCTCAATAAAATAAGAGTGTATCGAAAGGTAATTGATTGAGCAGACCATGAATCCTGTATCATTAGACCGGTCGAACTGATGGAAGAGTTGCCCTTGTTAAGGGGTTTGATTTCCTTGACAGGCATCGTTAGTTTTGGAAACGGTATAAAATTTAGAGATATCACACATGTTTTCAATTTTAGCATGTCTAACTATGATAATCATTCTAGAATCGTCCGAACAAAAATTTAAGATAAGAGCTACACTCTTCCACGTGCAAAATAAAATAGGAATCATAGAGTGTATAAGACAAAGACAATAAGAGCACATACTCTTGCACGCACACAGCTACTTATAACCAGAGACAATAAAGGGACAACAGGGAAATCTTCCCTATAAAAATCCTATTCATAGTCAGTGCCTGATCAACGTGCCCAACTAATTTGTTAGCTAAAAACACCTAACGGGATTAGATCCGTATTTCGGAAGGTTCTAAATTTTTTATTGGTTTACTATTATTCATCTTGTAATTTTCCATATATGTGTATTATAACCTGTTTATTAGTTGGCTACCAATATTCTTGCTTATACTTATGTACTGGTGGTTCTATTCCTTTTCACAGTATGATGGGTGAAACTCAATACATGTATACAGTATTTACTATTGTTATTTAACACTCTATTATGCATATCGACATGAAAATGGGGCTAATCATATTAAGACTTTTTCAGATATTTACAAAAGGCACGTTAAGACCTGGTTGTGTATACAATTTTGCAAATATAACTTTCAGAATTTGTGAGACATTATAGCCCATACATTGGAAGTGGAAGCTGTGTCTAAGACTAAACAAGAGGAGAGAAGGGAAAAGGTGATTGGTTTAATATTGTAAAAAATAATCCTATTTTACAAATACTATACAGTATAGACATGGGTACAGAAAAGATGCCCTGTTTTTTTTTTCTGAATTTAGGATGATTTTTGTTTCAAGAGGTACGTGTTTGCGACTATATTAGTAAAATAAAATCCTCTCGAAGTGACCTTTAACTAGATAAAGCCCTTTCTTAGTGTGTAACTTTGAACTTTGTTAAAGTACATATGTTCTGCAAGTTATGATCTTATATACATTCAATCTACAACCTCACCTTATTTTTGCATCAATGAATGTGTAAGATAAATATGCTATTTCATGATAGTCCATTCTCAAGTGTTAATATACATAACATCGGCTACTGATTATACATATGGCGACAGCATGTCTGATTGGTTGAAGACTAATGTAAACAAGTAGCAAACGAAAAGTGCGCAATGTATTAGCAGCATTTATTGCCAACACGTCCTACTAAAGATCTTATTTCAGACGTCCTACTCAGTAGTCCCCTGCCACATGGTGACCACTCAACTAATGTTCAAAGCTTGTTGGCCTTTGGCCTTGCCATAACAAGACACATCTCTTTAGATTTCGAGCATATCTTCCAAATATTGGACCTTCAAAATCTTGTGATTGAGTTTCCTTGCTTTGATGTAGGTTATGATGAAGCTCATTGTCCTTTGCTAATAAATTGTTTATTATTTAATTGATTGTTTACTTATCAATCCCCTATTATCCAATAAATCATCTTTAATTACATTTAGTTTCATTTCTTGAAATTTGTTGTCTTTTAATTGTTCTGTTTTTCAATGAGCTCTCTTATATCTTTTTATCTTGTTGCATCATCAAAGAAAAAAAAATCAGAACGAGAACCTAGTTCCATAAAATGTACACAAATAATTATTATCTCAATACGTATATAATTGTAGGCCATAAACAAGAAGTTAATTATTATAAAAGTGAAAATATAAGTAAAAACCACATATTCCCAATTATGAAAATCGTCTATATAGGAAGATGGCGTAAAGAAACAAAGATACAAGTTATAAACCCAACAACTCATAAACAGACCTCATCTCACAGTATTCGGTCAATTTCCCGCCGGACCACTTTTTCAGATGACGGCCTCCTCCCGATATGAAGCCCTTTTATTACAGAAGAGAAACACGTGTTTCACTCGGCTTGATGCTGAGTTTACGAGTTCGTATTTGTGCGATAGGGACCTTTGCTACGACCATTAATGTATACAGGCTCCTTCTTCTTTCCTTCATTCCCCAGCTTGTCCTTTTCCTCCTTTCTTTTTTTATGCTTTCTTTTTACTGTGTGATATTTGCCTTAACTTACATATCTTTTGTACGTTGTAAAAATTTCACTACTATCAGAGAAAGGATACAGATATAAACATTGCCCTTATCGTTAACACTAAGACCGTTCCAGCCACCTACTATCGTTTCCAGAGGCCATGTAATAGTGTTTTTCCCAAATATCTAACAAACCGGCTTATGAATTTCCATGAAACTACAGCAATGAATGTTTCAAACATTGGCCTAATTTTTGGTGGTACAATGAATTGACAGATGTGCTTAATCAACCCGTTTACTCTTAGAAAAAAGAGGAACTTCTTCCCTTCCTTCAGAGGGTTTCGAAGAAGTGTTACCTAATCACGTAACTGTGACGCAGAGGTTCCCCCAACCCTCCTTCGATGTTTACACCTATGGCTATCCTAGTACTCCCCCCCCCCCCTTCCTTCTTGCCTTCCTTCCTTCATTCCCATTGTTATTAGGCTACCGAGTAAATCCCTGTTAGGAAAGACTGTGTACTGCACATATAAAATGAGCCGGAAGAGCAATAAAATGTTTTATGGTGATAGATAATGATAAGATAGTTAACACAAATTATCAAACATAATAGAAGAGGTTTAAAACAGGGGTGTGGAATCGCACTGAAAGATATTCTACTCGGACTCCTACAAATTTTAGATTTGCGACTAAAAAATAAAATAAAATAAAAAAATAAAATAAAAACATTAGTAGAAATAGAAAACAATTTTTTTCCTTGAGAGTGATGATGAGTAAAATGTATAAGTGTCCATTTCTTGTTTTTTTTTTTTTTTCATCCCTCATAAATCTATGGTTTCCAGCAATTGGTGATAACATTATTTTGGAAAAGCAAACCTAATGAATACTTTGATACGAGTATATCAGCTTGGCATGTAGACAATGTCAATGGATTTTTCAAAGTAAGATTGATTGGTTCATTAATTGAAGTCTGGTATAATTCCAGTGACAAAGTCGCAATGATATTTGTCACATACCTTTTAAGTAACAAAAATAGGTACTGGTACTTATAACGTAAATAAATATATAAAACTATAGGTTGAAATATAATAAATCTTATGTATGTATGAACACACACGCATACACACACACACACACACATATATATATATATATATATATATATATATATATATATATATATATATATATATATATATTATATATATATACACACACACACACACATATATATATATATATATATATATATACATATATATATATATATATGTGTGTGTGTGTGTGTGTGTGTGTGTGTGTGTGTGTGTGTGATTTCAAAATTTATCAAATGGCCGATGACAATGCCCTTATATGAAACATCTTTTAGAAGTCTACCTTCTAAGGAATTCAAGCTACTCTCTCTGGTGAAATTGATATGATAAATTATATTAAACAATGCTCTCTGTCATTTTCTACCTGGCAATTGATGTATCGAGTAACCTGTGTTGTATGGAAGAATGAGTCCTACGGCTTAACCTAAAAAAAACTATATTTCTATTGCTTTACCAACACTCGCTTGAAGTGTGAAGTGTAGGGTTAGCATGGCATCTTTCGTCTCCTGTCATAAGTCTCATTCTTGATCTTCAATGTAAGTGAGTGGGTAAGATATAAAACGTTGGTCTTGTGTTTAGGTAAAGTCTAAAGTCACGAATCACATTACTAGGTATGCTGAACTTTTACTGACAAAGAATTTCGTATTGCTTGGGGTAGGTCATATGACAATTATCTATGGAGTTAAACAGGCGTTTAACAATTCGGGGATGGGAGGTACAGGGGAAGAAACGTTATAACAACGTCACTGAGGGACGTCAACACTTTTGCGAATGTGTGGGTGGCTAAGACTGGCTTTAGCCTCATTTTCTCAAGTAAAAAAGTTAATGAAACGTAATTGGCAATGCACAGTATTTCCCAAAATTAGGCCATTGTATGAAGCGCTCCCTGCATTGATATCATGGAAATCCATCAGTTATTTTAGGAGTTATTTAAAAAAAACACTATTACACGGCCTCGGGAAACGATAGTACATCATTGTTATTACGATTACTATTGTTGTCGTTGTTGCTGTTGTTGTTGTTGTTAGTATTGTTATCAATGCTTTGTTTTTGTTGTATAGAATACATAAAAAAAAACGGGATTTATTTTGTTTGAAAAATTGTAGGCCGATGAACGCATTAATATCCTTGTTATCATCCAATCAGCTTATCACCAAGTCCGCAAAACCATCGTTGGCTTATGTTGTCGTCACTATGACGAAGAAATCACTTTCTAATTTTTATAGGATTGTTTCTTTACATTCAACTTATTAATACTCGTTTTTCACTAAGTTTTCAAATTTCTCTTGAAGAATAATCAAGATATGTACGTAATATGTACATAATCACACAGACACACACACACACACACACACACACGCACACATATATATATATATATATATGTATATATATATATATATATATATATATATATATATATATATATATATATATATATATATATATATATACACAGTATATATATATATATATATATGTGTGTGTATACATATATATATATATATATATATATATATATATATATATATATATGAATATATATATATATATATATATATATATATATATATATATATATGTTTAGTCATACATACATACATATACCAAGGCACTTCACCCAATTTTGGGGGGTAGCCGACATCAACAAATGAAACAAAACAAAAAGGGGACCTCTACTCTCTACGTTCCTCCCAGCCTGACAAGGGACTCAACCGAGTTCAGCTGGTACTGCTAGGGTGCCACAGCCCAACCTCCCTCGTTATCCACCACAGATGAAGCTTCATAATGCTGAATCCCCTACTGCTGCTACCTCCGCAGTCATCTAAAGCACCGGAGGAAGCAGCAGGGCCTACTGGAACTGCGTCACAATCGCTCACCATTCATTCCTATTTCTAGCACGCTCTCTTGCCTCTCTCACATCTATCCTCCTATCACCCAGAGCTTTCTTCACTCCATCCATCCACCCAAACCTTGGCCTTCCTCTTGTACTTCTCCCATCAACTCTTGCATTCATCACCTTCTTTAGCAGACAGCCATTTTCCATTCTCTCAACATGGCCAAACCACCACAGCACATTCATATCCACTCTAGCTGCTAACTCATTTCTTACACCCGTTCTCACCCTCACCACTTCATTCTTAAACCTATCTACTCGAGATACACCAGCCATACTCCTTAGACACTTCATCTCAAACACATTCAATTTCTGTCTCTCCGTCACTTTCATTCCCCACAACTCCGATCCATACATCACAGTTGGTACAATCACTTTCTCATATAGAACTCTCTCTACATTCATGCCCAAACCTCTATTTTTTACTACTCCCTTAACTGCCCCCAACACTTTGCAACCTTCATTCACTCTCTGACGTACATCTGCTTCCACTCCACCATTTGCTGCAACAACAGATCCCAAGTACTTAAACTGATCCACCTCCTCAAGTAACTCTCCATTCAACATGACATTCAACCTTGCACCACCTTCCCTTCTCGTACATCTCATAGCCTTACTCTTACCCACATTAACTCTCAACTTCCTTCTCTCACACACCCTTCCAAATTCTGTCACTAGTCGGTCAAGCTTCTCTTCTGTGTCTGCAACCAGTACAGTATCATCCGCAAACAACAACTGATTTACCTCCCATCCATGGTCATTCTCGTCTACCAGTTTTAATCCTCGTCCAAGCACTCGAGCATTCACCTCTCTCACCACTCCATCAACATACAAGTTAAATAACCACGGCGACATCACATATCCCTGTCTCAGCCCCACTCTCACTGGAAACCAATCACTCACTTCATTTCCTATTCTAACACATGCTTTACTACCTTTGTAGAAACTTTTCACTGCTTGCAACAACCTTCCACCAACTCCATATAACCTCATCACATTCCACATTGCTTCCCTATCAACTCTATCATACACTTTCTCCAGATCCATAAGTGCAACATACACCTCCTTACCTTTTGCTAAATATTTCTCGCATATCTGCCTAACTGTAAAAATCTGATTCATACAACCCCTGTACTTCTAAGATTGCATTCTCTGTTTCATCCTTAATCCTATTAATCATTACTCAACCATACACTTTTCCAACTACACTCAACAAACTAATACCTCTTGAATTACAACACTCATGCACATCTCCCTTACCCTTATATATTGGTACAATACATGCACAAACCCAATCTACTGGTACCATTGACAACACAAAACACATATTAAACAATCTCACCAACCATTCAATTACAGTCACACTCCCTTCCTTCAACATCTCAGCTCTCACACCATTCATACCAGATGCTTTTCCTACTCTCGTTTCATCTGGTGCTCTCTTCACTTCCTCTATTGTAATCTCTCTCTCATTCTCATCTCCCATCACCGGTACCTCAACACCTGCAACAGCAATTATATCTGCCTCCCTATTATCCTCAACATTCAGTAAACTTTCAAAATATTCCGCCCACCTTTTCCTTGCCTCCTCTCCTTTTAACAACCTTCCATTTCCATCTTTCACAGTCTCTTCAATTCTTGAGCCAGCCTTCCTTACTCTCTTCACTTCTTTCCAAAACTTCTTCTTATTCTCTTCATATGACTGACCCAATCCCTGACCCTACCTTAGGTCAGGTGTTCTCTTTGTCTCACGTACCTTGAGCTTTTCTCTCTATATTTTTCATACTTCTCTATACTATTACTCTGCAGCCATTCTCCAAAAGCCCTCTTTTTCTCTTCCACTTTTACCTTCACTCCTTCATTCCACCATTCACTGCCCTTCCTCATGCTGCCTCCAACAACCTTCTTGCCACACACATCACTTGCAATCCCAACAAATTTTTCTTTTACTAACTTCCACTCCTCCTCTAAATTACCAGTTTCTCTTACTCTCACTTCGTCATATGTCATTTTCAACTTTCCTGATATTTTCTTTTTACCCCCGGTTTTATTAGCTCTTCAACCCTCACTAGCTCCCTTTTACATCCACCTACTCTATTCCCCCACTGTTTTGCTACAACTAATTTCCCTTCCACCAAAAAATTATCAGACATACCGTTAGCCATACCCCTAAACACGTGCATGTCTTTCAATCTTCCAAACATTCTTTTAGTTATCAACTCATAATCCATTAATGCCCTTTCTACTACTCTTCCATTTGCCACTCTTACCCATGTATACTTGTTTTTATCTTTCTTTTTGAAAAAGCTAGCACTTATTACCATCTCTTGTTCAACACACATATCTACCAGTCTCTCACCACTCTCATTTTCACCTGGTACGCCATACTTCCCAATGACACCTTTTACCTCTCCAGCGCCCACTCTAGCATTTAAGTCACCCATGACAACTACATAATTCCTTCTACCCAGTCCTTCTACACACCTAGTTAATTCATTCCAGAACACCATTCCGCTCTTCTTCACTTTTCTCACTACCTGGCCCATACGCACTGACAAACGCCCAACATTCCCTACTCAACCTAACCCTTACCCACATTAACCTAGATGATATTTCCTTCCATTCCACTACTTTACCTGTCATCCATTCACTCAGCAATAAAGCCACACCCTCTCTCGCTCTTCCCCTTTCAATCCCAGATACTCTACCAGACATTTCACATAACATCACTTCACCCTTTTCTTTCATCTTTGTCTCACACCGTACTATATCCACGCACATCAAACACCCCAAAACTAGAGTGCGGGGAGCAGTCACTCTCCCCCCAGCTCCATCTCTTTGTTGACGTCTCGCAAGATTATATACAGGAGAGGGGGGTTCCCAGCCCCCTCGTCTCGTCCCTTTTAGTCGCCTCTTACGACACGCAGGGATAACGTTGGCACTATTCTAATTTTTTTTTTTATGCCCCCGCGGCCACAGGGGGCGTTTAGTCATATATATATATATATATATATATATATATATATATATATATATATATATATATATATATATATGCATATCCTTTTCAGAGTGGGCATACCTTAATATGATGAAATGATTTGTGCATTGCCAAGATCAGCAAAGCTATACTAATGAAGACCACCCATACTAGGTTGGTGTGCTATGAGGGATCAGACAAAAATCCCCTATCATCATCAAAACAACAAATAAACTAAAAAACAATGACATTCGTAAAGACAATCAGACCAAAGTTGAGGAAACACTAAAGAAAAGAAGGGTCATCAAATTGATTAAAAAAAAAAAAAAAAAAAAAAAAAAAAAAAAACTTGAAGCACAGTGCCAACAGATATTGGCTTTAAAGGATGAAAATGTAAATATCAGGAAAAGAAATGGAGTGATAAAATATGCAGAGAATTTTTAAGAAATACTAAATAATAGTGATAAAAGATATAACTTTGCCATTAGAAATAATGAAACACCTGAGTCGGTACCAAACGTAACAGAAATCATTGAAAGGCATTAAAAGATGTAATGCAGACAGAGATGGCCTAACCTTTGATTTGATAATAGATGGAGGAGATTTCATAGTAGTAAAACTCGCGGAACTCTACATCATATGTCTTCAAGAATGCTCTATGCCTAGAGCTTGGAAAAAATTTATCATTATATTAATTCACAAAAAGGGAAACACAAAAGACCCGAAAAAATACCGCCAAATAAATTTACTTTCCGCAAAATATAAAATATTTACAAAGATCATATTAGGCCGAATAGACAGACCACTAGATTTAGAAGTGGGTATTCTACAAATTACCATATTATTATTATTATTATTATTATTATTATTATTATTATTATTATTGTTGTTGTTGTTATTATTATTATTATTATTATTATTATTATTATTATTATTATTATTATTATTATCATCATTCTAAGCTATTACCCTAGTTGAAAAAGCAGGACGCTATAGCCCAAGAAAATAGCATAGTGTGGAAAGAGATAATGAAATAATTAAATTACAACAGAAGTAATAAACAATTAATATAATATATTTTGAGAACAGTAACAACATGGAAAATTTTTCTCATAAAATATAAAAGGAAACATATCAACATATTCAACATAAAAACACGCTGCAAGTTTGAAGTTTGAATTTCCAAACTGCCTGAATAAGAAGATCATTCCACAATTTGGTCATAGGTAGAGTAAAATTTTTCAAATACTGTGTAGTATTGAGCCTCGTGATGGCTAGAGCTTAGTTATTAGAATAAACTGCAAACCTAGTATTACGAACTGGATAGAACTATCCGGGAAGATCTTAACGCCAAGGGTAGTCAGAATTACGAAAAATCTAATGGAACATGCATGAAGAACTAACTGAACGACGGTGCCAGAGATTAATATCTAGCTCAGGAATAAAAAATTTGATCGGCCGTAAGTTTCTATCAAACTAATTAAGATGAGATTCATCAGCTGAAAACCAGACAGGGAACAATACTTAAAACAACGTAAAATGAAAGAATTAAAACACTTCTTCGGAATAAATTGATCACCGAAAATTTTAAGACTTCCTCAACAAGACAGTTTTTTATCATTACTTAAAATTTCAACAGGCAAGTGGCACAAAGTATGAAAGAACATGAACATATGAAGCAAGCGGCCATTGAATATTATTTCAAGAATTGGAAACAATAGTAGCTTAAATATAATAATATATAATATAATATAATAAATTTAAGTATAAATATAAATATAAATATAAATATAAATAAATATAAATATAATAAAGATCGCTTATCAAGTGGATGATTTTAAAAAAGGCAAAATCATGCTAATGCTCCAGTCTAAACGTACATAACACTAATGAAGCCTTTACAAATATTTAGATAACCTTACATGATGTACTTCTGATTTAAATATAATACAGAGACATGCAAGGCATATACATACGTATTGTGACGGGCCAAGAGTAGGTTGTGAGTCAAAGGCGAGATGAATGTAACTGAGTAACTTTATTACAGACACATCAAGTATACATACAAAGTAGGTCCCAGTAAGGTCACAAAATACAAACATGCTATTTCTTTTCCAACCGTCCATTGGTTCTGTTAACGGTTAACAATAAAGTAGGCAGACAGGTTAATACAAGTTGCTGTCAGTGTGAGGGGAGAACGAAGATACAAAGGATAATATATACAAAAAAGAGAAATGTCGTTACTATGTATGATCGGGTGATACACGGGTGGTACATGGCTCCCCCCATAAAAATGATATACTGTACAGTTAGAATCAAAAGTCCGAAGACACTCAAGGGAAATCTTCCGTCAGATGTCTCTGTTGTCCCCGTGACAAAATAGATAAAGGCTTTCTCTTCTTACTACTTCGAGGAAATGGGCGGAGCTTTCTTCAACCTCAGCGGATGAATACAAGACTTACAAATTCTGTTGCCATATTTCTTACTATAGTATCATTTGACAGCTCGACTATCTACTATAAAACACAGCACAGCACAGCACACACACACACACACACACACACACACACACACATATATATATATATATATATATATATATATATATATATATATATATATATATATATATATATATATATATATATATATATACGTATATATATATATATATATGTGTGTGTATATATATATATATATATATATATATATATATATATATATATATATATATATATATAATTATATTATCATTTATATCATTTCGTGGACGGTGCTCAGTAGATACTTTCAAGGAAAGGGTTGTTGGCATGGGATGAGAATTTCCCCCTTCCCCGCGCCTTTCCGACAGTGGCTGAGGGTATACGATTATAGGAAGTCATTTCTCTGTTAGAATGTGTAGAGATAGGTTAAATGAAAATTCTCTATACAGCTTGTAAAATATTCTATTTCTATCGTTGGCTAAATCTTATATGATAGATGTTAATGTTCTAGTAAATATTTCAGATGTAATTCATTATTACTTAATTTGTAGTAGCAGTACAATAAAGTAGCTACTATTATAGTAAGGTTAATTATCATTGAAAATAGATAATAACTATAGCGATGACCGCATATCACATTCATAATAATCAAAGTTTAGTTTACTGAGTCGAAAATACGTTTAGTGTAAGTAAATGAAACCACTATTACATTCTGGCAAAACCTTAGAGATTTTTTTTATTGACAAATCATTAAAAAAGACTGCATAGTCTCAGAACTACGTAATTTTCCAAAATAGGCCTATTGTCATGAAATTAAGATATGCCCCTTTGCCAATAATGTATCCTCTATTCTGCTGGCGAAAAAAATACACGCGCAGATAGCAAAAGCACAAAAGGAATCCTTAAGCTAACACCTTGACTGTAAACTATCATTGTGTAAATACTAGGAGTTCTATGTTAATGAAATTACTTAGCTTGGCGACCATGCTGACTTCTTGCGCTTCTATATTAAAGGATTGGCTGCCTGTATCAAATGAATAGGCCCCAAATGTATAGTCGTAATTTGCATGGGCATAACGAATGATTTGCAAGACTTAGTATTCCTAAATGTCATAGGTGGAAATTTCAACAAGATTTTTCCATCCCTTAAATTCTTTTTTTTTTTTTTTTTTTTTTTGTAATGCTCATCACACCGTTTCTTGAAATTTTACCATTGTTTTATGAAAATATCACATGTTTGGATTTTCCTCCAAAATGCCACGATAGTTTTAAATATGTCGGTTCTTTTGTCATGGATTGCTACTTAAATCGTTAAGCTCGTTCTGGACTACCTATTCCACCAAGTTATCCGCCTGACCATCAGCAACGATGAAGCAGAGTTTACCTGTGAGGATTGAGACAGTAAGGAACCAAGATTCCACACAACACCGTTTCAGCTCAGTGGTAAGTAGGCTAGAGCTTGAATTTTCAATTCAGTTCAAAGAATTATTTATTTTATGAAATATTACCATAATTTTGGACATGTTATTTAGATTGCCTTTTTAAAGTTATGAAATGCTTTATTTCCATACATACCTCCAGCAATCATAGATTTATTCCATTTTACTCTTGCATGTTGTATATGTCGTTAATCTATTTTCAGGTATCATGGCTGCGCCAAGGGCAAACTCTCCTGAAGTCTTAACTAATCGTGCAAGGATTATTGCCTTATGGGAATGTAATTTGCCCATCAATGTAATTTGTCATCGTACTGGATTTCATCGCTCTACCATCTATAAATGGATTAAACGATGGCAAGAGGAAGGGACCATAAAGACCAGAGTCCGTATTGGAAAACCAAAAGCGACCACTCCTCAAGAAGACGAAGCCATTATAGCAGCGTCGCAAGCAAATGCATTTACTTCGGCCGTTCAAATAACGAGAGATCTTCAACTTGGGTGCAGTACCCATACAACAAGACGCCGTCTCCATTCACGTAACATTCAGTGTTACGTGCCAGCAAAGAAGGAATTTTTGAGCCTCGCTGCAAGAGAATATAGAATGGGATTTGCCCTACAGTATTCAGTGGAGGATGCCACATTTTGGCAGAGTGTAATTTTCACTGATGAGAAATGTTTTTCATCAGTGAAACAGATATAGTTTTCAGATGTTCACCCTACTTGGGAACCCTCCCGCATCTGAATTTTAGTTCCTCGTACTAGTTACCCTTCAGGGAAATTATAAAATGTTCCTTACTTCACTCAAAGTTCAAGATATGCATCCTTTAATCAACCATTCAAGAACTCTATATATAGATTGCGTTCCATAAAGACTACCAAGATTTTTAAGTTATAAACTGTGTACTTAGATCATTTTTTGCAAAGCAGACTATTTATACATTGTATAATAGTAAGCAATATAACTTTTCTCTTAAAATTTCAATTTAAATGCCTTTATGACGTGTCAACATGCAACGTAATTTTATATATTCTATTTTTTATTAAAGGTAGAAATGTCCAATATGAATTTTGTTAACTCCATAGACACTGCAATATATTGAAAGGATTTTAGAAACTTCAACTTCGTCATAAACAACTTTTTTTTTTTCATATTTCCTGTAACCCTTCCAAACATAAGACAAAATTGTTTAATTGTCTTATTATTTCTAATTACGTATGAAACAGGGGAACAGGTATTGCTGGAGGGTCCGTAACTCTCGCTATGACAAAGACAATATTGTAGAGACCAGAAGAAGTGGTCGAGTTAGCACAGCCTTGTGGGGCTGGATGTGGGTGTTTGGACCGGGTGAGTTACTTCAGATTGATGGGCGCTTAACGAGCGAGAAATATATATCTATACTTGAAGCCCTCGTTCGGAGTGTTCGAGCAATGGCCATACCAGCTCCCCAAACTATCAAGGTATTATTTAAGAAGGGAAGGGGGGAAGAAAAGGGAGAAAACACTTTAAGGGTAAGGATAGGGAAAGAATAGAAAAATTTGAAATTGGAAATTCACATTTCATGTATACATTTCTTGAGAGGCTCTCCTATGCTGATGTTTTTGATTAATTTATTTTTTTTGTTTTGCTCTTTTAAGCCATAACGGCAGAGAGGACAAGCACAAAGGACAGGCTTTGGACACTATAATCTCACCCCTTATAGCAACTTAATTTCTTAATTATTCATTAACATTATTTTTTTTCAGATTGATTGTTTATCAAAAACTTTTAATCTGATTTCTTCCAGGTTGTCCAGGACAGAAGCCCTATACATACAAGTATGAGGGTGAGAGAATGGTGTCGTCTGCATCCCGAGGTTGAGTTTTTGGACTGGCCGACTAAAGGATGCGACATTAACCCCATAGAAAACTTATGGGGTATCATGGTTCAGGAGTGGGACATCAGACAAGAGCCAACAAAGGAAGCAGTAGAAGCCCATGCAGTCGAGGTTTGGGAAGGCATTCGCCGTCGACCGAACATATGTTTCAATCTTGTAGAGTCTATGCCAAGGAGGCTCAATAATGTCATTGATGTAAACGGGGGTTGGACAAAATATTAAAGTGAAAGTATGTTTAAACAAAATTTTTGACTGTCCTTTTTTATCAATGAATCACGCAGCCAAGTGATTTTTTTTTTTTTTTTTTTTTTTTTTTGAGTCATGTTTTTCTTACTTTAGTTTTTATTTTCTAAGCTGCTTCCTCACTCCCTTGACTGATTGGGTTAGCTCTTCATCCTTTTACAAGTGTGATCCTTTCAATAATTATTTATTAATTTATTCGTTAAAAATTCTCATTTTCAACCAAGAGATGACCTTCCCGCTCAAGAGCCTGGCTTCGGCCGTCAATATTAGCAACTGGCTTCTTGCTATCACCTCAGAAAAGAAATCTAGCCCGAGCGGGGCCGCATGAAACGCCTTCATTTGATAATTCTAACCTGGAACTGTTCGACATTTGTGTGAACCAAATACAAGGTATTCTTCAGCTGGATTCAGAAATAAGTCATTTAAAGCACTGTATTTCATTTACCTGCATATAATATACTCCATCTTTAAAATCTGCACCGAAAAAAAAAAACCACGATGAATTGTAAATCGTGGTTCCGCGAATTAAAAGTCTTCTTCAGCTTTATTTCTGTAATTTCTATCTAAAACTTAAAATTATTCCAGTTTATGAATATCTTCATGATAACATTATAAATAATGTTGGTTGGCATTAAATTAAAGAGCATTTTCGCAATGATCATATTAATTGGCAAAAACCTGTGGTTAGAAATCTAAAGGACATGATGTAAGTAACTTGAAGAACGTTTCGCTGGGAAAATTTAGGTAGGCCTATAAGTAATAATTCTACCAAATAACCACGTTAGGGCATCATTAAATTGTCAAGCGACTTTAAAGCTCTTGTGATAAGGATTGAATTAGCAAAGTAGCAAAGAATTTACTGCTTATGTATAAGATTTATATACAAATGATAATGCTAACTGTTCTTGAGCAAGAACATCGACAATATTACGGCAAAGCGTATGAAAAAGAAAATGTATGAAAATAGAAGAATAATTGGTCTAGGATCTAAATATTGAGATGACACAGCCCGATTAATATAACTGACGTGGGAAGTATTTTACAGTAGAGGATCGTAATGTTTTACAAAATACTGTGATTCATGGATATCGACAGTAGCCTATGACAAAAGTCCTTAGCAATAATATATAGCATTTAAAGAAATACTGATGTAGTCTGTTGGAAGCATGATATCGTTTTCATTAGAAAAATTGCTTAATCATGCAATACGAAATGAGTTTAAATGGTGAAGTATTATATATTTAAAAGTAAACTGAAAAAAAATCGATCTCTCTCTCTCTCTCTCTCTCTCTCTCTCTCTCTCTCTCTCTCTCTCTCTCTCTCTCTCTCTCTCTCTCTCTCAATGACTTGGGGACTGATATAATTTAATTTATTAAGTGTATTCCTTATAAATATTATAGAGTATCGAACTATACATGAAACTAAAGAAATATTGACTTGAATGAGACTCCTATCGAAATGATCTGATAGGGTATTGGTTAACAGAAGTTGTATAGGCTACCTATGTAACTTCATTAATTTCTACTTGCTTATTCGGAAATATATATATATATATATATATATATATATATATATATATATATATATATAAAACGCCCACATATTTGTGTGTTGTATGTTTTATAGTAGATAGTCGAGTTGTCAAATGATACTATAGTAAGAAATATGGCAACTAGATTTGTAAGCTTTGTATTCATCCGCTGAGGTTGAAGAAAGCTCCGCCCATTTCCTCGAAGTAGTAAGAAGTGAAAGCCTTTATATATTTTGTCACGGGGACACTAGAGACATCTGACGGAAGATTTCCCTTGAGTGTCTTCGGACTTTTGATTCTAACTGTACATGATAAATAGGGCGCCATGATCTAGAGAGGCAAACTGTAGGCAGGTCATCTGGCCGGAGATAAGCAGGTTTTAGATGATCAATGGAGACGCATTCTTCTTTGCCACGAATGTTTAGTAGGAATGCTTTCAGATTGCGTCAAATCACAAGGAAAGGGCCGGTGTAAAGGGGCATTAGCGGTGGCTTGCTAGCGTCGTTGCGTAGGAATATGTGCTCTGCAGAGTGCAAGTCTGTTGCTATGTGATGCTTCGCTGGGGGCTTGTAAGTCTGGCGGCATGGAGTTAATTTTCCCACGACGTGACGTATACGCTGGAGATCGTCGGAGGAGGTTGCAGAAGGAAAAAATTTGGCAGGGACGACCAATGGGTCGCCATACACCATTTCAGCTGCCGAAACGTCCAGGGCATATTTAGGAGTGGTCCTTAGTCCCAGGAGGACCCAGGGAAGCTGAGTAAACCAGTTGGAGTCCTTGCAGCGGGACATCAAAGCTGCTTTGAGGGTGCGATGAAAACGTTCAACCATTCTACTGGCAGCGGGATTGTAGGCAGTTGTCTGATGTAGGGTGATGTTCAGGAGATTCACTCCTGATGTCCACAAGTTAGAGGTGAAAGTGGTACCCCTGTCAGAAGTAATATGCTCAGGGATACCAAAACTTGCCATCCATCCTGAACGTTGTAGATTCTATGAGAATGGCTTCAGGCGAATGAGTGGAGCGGTCGATGACGGTGAACAGGTAACGATGTCCTTGGGATGTGGGAAGGGGGCCTGCAACGTCGACGTGAATGTGGGCGAAATGACGCTGAGGTTGAGGAAAGGTGGCCACTCCTGAATCTGTGTTTTGATGTACTTTGGAAGTTTGGCAAGAAGTACAGGCGCTGAACCAATCCTTAGCATCCTTAGTAATGCCATACTAAATGAACTTCATCTTCATCAACTGTGCAGTAGAATGGCACGAGGGATGTAAAAGGCCATGAATGAAATCAATCACCCGTTGGCGCATGAGAGCAGGAATCCACGGTCTACCAGTACTGACATCACAGAGGAGGGAGGTGTTGGAGTTGTCGAGAGGGACGTCTTACCAACAGAGGGATGTGCAGGATGTCCTACATTCTTGATACTCTGTATCCTGTCATCGAGCTTCAGCCAAGGCATTGTAATCTAATCCTAGTTGAATGGCGGCCAACATGTTACTTGATAGGGCATCGGCAACGGGATTCATTTTCCCATGAACGTGTTGAAGGGTGCAATTGTATTCAGCCACGGCGGAGAGATGTCGGCGTTGACGGGTGGACCAGGCATCAGACTCGAGTGAAGGCATGCACCAGAGGCATATGGTCTGTGCGAATGACGAAGGGCGTACCTTCTAAGAAATGGCGAAAGTGGCGGACAGCCAATTGCATTGCCAGCAATTCGTGATCAAAGGTAGAATAACCCGATTGTGCCTTGGACAGTTTTCTGCTGAAGAAGGTCAATGAGTGGAGCGAGATGTTGACCACCTGTTCGAGTACTGCACCAATAGCGATGTTGCTGGCATCGGTAGAGAGAAGGAAAGGGGCATGTGGGACGGAAAAAGTAAGAGCAGCAGCTGTTGATAGGGCATTCTTTGCGTTGCAGATGGCCGCTTCTTGAAGGGGACCCCACTTCAGGTCTTTTGGCTTGCCCTTGAGGGAGGCATAGAGGGGAGCAGGAGTGGCGGCAATGGCTGGCAGAAAATGGTGATAATAGTTGATAATGCCCAAGAATTCTTGCAGTGCTTTTACGGTCGAGGGTGTGGGGAAGTTCTGAACGGCTGCTACCTTCTCATGGAGGGGTGGACTCCTTCAGGAGTGATGCGGTGCCCTAAGAACGACACTTCGTTGGCGCCTAAGGTACACTTGTCGTACTGAACTACAAGGCCGTTTTGTTGTTGGCGTTCGAGCACGATGCGTACGTGACGGATGTGTTCCTCTTTTGAGGAAGAGAACACAAGTATGTCGTCCACGTAACATACACAGAAGGGTAGGTCCCCTAAGATGCCATCCAAGAGACCTTGAAAAGTGGCCCCAGTATCTTAAAGGCCAAAACAAGAGTAATTGAAGGTGTATGTACTGAAGGGAGTGGTATTGACGGTCTTGGGGATGTCTTTTGGGTTCATAGGCACCTGATAATACCCCTTCAGGAGGTCAAGCGTGGAGAAAACCTTCGCTTTGTGCAGGTAGGAGGTTATGTCGGCGATGTTTGGGAGGGGGTTGTCATCCGGTAATGTTTGCATGTTCAGGCGCCTGTAATCCCCACATGGACGAAGGGAGCCGTCTTTCTTCAGGACGATGTGTAAAGGTGACAACCATGGGCTGGAGGCCTTTTGGCAAGGGCCCATTTCTTTCATTTCGGCGAATGTCTGTTTGGCGGCTGCCAATCAATCCAGAGCCAGACGTCGGAATTTGGCGAAGACTGGGGGCTCAGTCGTCTTGATATGGTGATAGATACCATGTTTAGCATGAGCCGTGGGCGTTTGGCGAAGTTTTGAACGGAAAACTTCCAGGTACGAAGTGAGGAGGTGGTCATAGGCATTTGTGGGTACGCTGATATAGAGAGCGAGGTTGGAGGGGGCGGGTTGAAGATGTGTCGACAAGTACGAGTCTGCGTTGACCAATCATCAGTGGGCGACATCGACCAGATGGTGGAAATGAGAGAGGAAATCCGCACCGAGGATCGGCAATGTGACGTAAGCAACGAGAAACTTCCAATTAAATTTGCCTTTTCCAAACGATTATGTGAGGTTCTCGTAACTGTAGGTAGGTATCGCAAATCCGTTGGCAGCTACCAGGTGGATGTTGGCAGACTTTAACAAACTATAGTGTATCCTGAAGAGTTCCCTTGGCAAAAGAGAACGACATGCACCCGTGTCTACCAAAAATCACACACCCATTCCTGCATCATGTAGAAAGGAAATATTAGAAACACGGGAGCCACTGCCACGAGCGATGACCTACTTACACGTTTTTTTTTTAGGGGGGGGGCCACTGACAATTCTAGGCACATTTCTTTACGGCATCCCCAAATTTGAAGTGGTAGTAGCAAAAGTGCGGCTGATGGGCAGCAGTAAGTGGCTGTAGAAGTCGTTCGTTGGGGCACGAGCGAGTGGTAGGTGATGGGTAGCTTTGTCGCTGATCCAGCACGTCATGGGGTAGGCATGTGTGTCCTACGGCATTCACGTCAGCTTCTGTTGACGTTGATTAGGTGTCCTCTTCATCAGGAGTGGAGGCGTTGCTGGAGGTCTTGAAGGTCATGAAGTGGCTGTCTATAAGGGCTTTGGCTTTGGTCATCAAGTCCTTTATGGGTAAACTATTGACATCGGGTATGGCAGCACGTACACGTTCGGGTAGACGGCATACCCAAAGGGCACGAAGTAGGTTCACCTCACAATTAGAGCCGTCTGCAGCAGGTTGCAGGCGAGCGATACTGGTCATTCTCCTGAGGGCGAGCGAAGGCCTTTGGTCCCCCAACGGTTGTTGAGAGAGCTGAAAAAGCTTTGCTATATGGGCGGCTGGTGATGGCGAGTACTGCTGCAGAAGGTATGTTTTAAGGGCGTCATACGCTATTGGGTGTCTCCTTGTTCATGAAGCCAGTCGGAGATTTTCGGGAAGGTGTCCTCGAGTATCACCGCGAGAACATAATCTGCTTTGGTGGTTAAGTGAGTCATACCCTTAATGCGAACCTGGACTTCTGCGCGCTGAAACCAAGCAAATGCCTCTCCGCTGGTGAACGACGAAAGTTAGAATGGGGCGGCGCCAACTTCCGTGAAGTCCGCTATAGTAACAGTGAGGGGGGAAGACAGGAGGAGCGAGTCGACCTCCAGGGTCACCAATGTAAAGGGCCGAGAGTAGGTTGTGAGTCAAAGGCGAGATAAATGCAACTGAGTAACTTTATTACAAACACATTGGGTATATATACACACTAGGTCCCAGTAAGAGGGTCACAAAATACAAACATGCTATTTCTTGTCCAACCAGCAACCGGTTCTGTTAACGGTTAATAATGAAGTAGGCAGACAGGTTAATGCAAGTTGCTGTCAGTGCAAGGGCAGAGCGAAGATACAAAGGGTAATATATACAAAAAAGAGAAATGTTGTTACTATGTACGATCGTGTGACACACGGGTGGTACATGGCTCGCCCCCTAAAAAAAAGAGAAATGTTGTTACTATATACGATCATTTGACATATGGGTGGTGCAATATATACACATAGATAGAAAAGTTTAAGTATTGATAATATTCCAACAGAAGTACAAAATTCCCTTGTCAGAATACCGCATAAGAATGAAATTAGCATTTAACATAAAAACCAGAATTGCTTAGGTGGAGGACTTTGGTCTACCAATTAAGTATTAGCCCAAGAAATGTTAGAAGATAAAAGAATTATAAAAGAAAATTAAATGGTGAACAAGAAATTAAGAGATAGAAGAGAATTAAAAATGAACTACTAAAGGTTTCCTGTGGTATTTGTGCGAGAAGGTCTTTGAGAAGTATTACAAATATTGATGATAAATAAGATTAGCAAGTCGCTTTTAAAATTTTAATGCTGTGGGACCCTGTTGTTAAGAATTATTGTAATAATGTACTGTATTACCTCAAATGTTACATGCATTGAGCGCAACATTGCATCATATTGCATTGATAAAATATGTTTGACCATTGTTCATAACTGAAATAATGTATTTTGATATTAGGGTTCAAGCATTTATTAATTACCTAGAGATAGGATGTGATTCTTTTTACTTTTGTACTGCAGTTGGATTTAAGTCTTTCGAGAGCGATGCTCATATGTTTGCTTCTATGTTTTGCTTTGTAAGATTGTTTACGAGACGCTCGACGCTCAGTTGGAAGCCCAGAGCCACATAGTAATGTAACCTTTTACCACATTAAATGTATTTAATCAATACCAACGTATCATTAACTCCCACCGAGAAAAATTGGCGACTTCGGAAGGGATAAAGAACATCAATAATTCATGGATTTTAATATCATTTCAGGTATGTGGCATGCTGAAATAACCAGATAATATTCAACCAACATATCAAACCGGCGACGGCCTGATGACGAATACACACAGAGATCATAGAGAAGCAGAAGAAAAAGCCCAGTGAGGATCCCCCATGCAGCCGACCAGAAGAATTTCATCAAACACAAGCAAACAAAACAAGAAAACAATGTGATATTTAAAATTGGGTAGGATACAAGAAAGGTATGAAGTTACAAAGTGACTTTAGAACAGTAGCCCAACCTAATCCAGGTAAAAATTAAAAATGCCTCTTAACATTGAACATCCTGAACGATTCAGCATCACAGCTGAACCCAATTCTGTTGTAACACGATGGCAACAGTGGTGTGAGGAATTTAAGGTTTGTTTAGAAGTATTAGAGAATATGAAGGATGCCCAAAAGAAGGCATTACTACTTCATACAGCTGGTAGAGAAGTTTGGGAAGTGTTTAGATACATTGCAGCCTACAGATGACACAAGTGAAGCTGCAATTAAGGCTCTTATCACATATTTTGCTCCTCAGGTCAATCAATTTTTTGAAAGGTATCAATTTACAACACAGGCATATCAGAAAGAAAAAGAAAGTTTAGATGCATTTGTGATTAGACTAAAGAATTTAGCTGTTTCATGTGAATTTCTAGAGTTAGAAAATATTATCATAGATCAAGTTATTGCACATTGCACATCACATGAGCTAAGAAAGAAATTATTGCAAGATAAAGATTTAACATTAGAAAAGGTATTGATAATAGGCAGAGCTTTAGAAACATCAAATAGGCAAAGTAACATAATAGATAGTTCTACAAACAATAGAATAAAAAATTCTAAAATTAGTACAATAGGTTCCAAGTGGA
This sequence comes from Palaemon carinicauda, assembly GCF_036898095.1. Classification (NCBI taxonomy): domain Eukaryota; kingdom Metazoa; phylum Arthropoda; class Malacostraca; order Decapoda; family Palaemonidae; genus Palaemon; species Palaemon carinicauda. The sequence goes on from NC_090728.1 coordinate 78,851,977, forward strand.
AAAACAATGAGAATCAGAGGTGGAATATGTCAAAGCCTAGTCATAGAAAAGTGCCAAACACTAATGTTCATAAATATCAGAATCAGGCCTATACACAGAAACAACAGGAAAAACAGATTTTGAACAAAGTGAAAAATCAATTTTTGGGTGAGAGTGCCATGTCGTCCTGATGGAAGGTTCCTTTAGGTAGCTTTCTAATGGATATTTCCTACAGTGATACTCCCAGAAAATTAAACCGAAGGTCTCCAGGATTCTAACTCCTGGCGCGAGTATCTAGTAAAGGATATCGCATAATATCAGGGGACATACAGTATACTAGATATGACACATAGCAAACTTCACCCTGCATAGATTTAACTCTCTGATGTAAGGGGAAGAGTGTCAAAAGAAGGGGGTGCTGTTCTATGTACCCAGTGGACCTCCATCCCTACTACTGCCGCGACGCTATTCCTTTTCTTGTCGTTAAGCAGAAATGGCTGCAGATAAAGTAATTTTGGGAGGGGTCAGCAAAAGGGTGGGTCCATCAGGATGACATGGTAGTCTCACCCAAAAATAGATTTTTCACTTTATTCAAAATGTTTTTTGTGGGCTCGGGCCATGTCGTCCTGTTAAAAGCATATCAGAGAATTATCTTGAAATTACTATTAGCTGTGTGTTTGTGTATGTGCCTTCCACCTTGAATAGATTTCCTTATCTGGTCTACTAGACCTGTATGTGAAATTCCAGAAATCTGTCATTTCCACTAAGCCTGGAGGTGGTTTAGTGCTTCCTGCCCCCAGCGGGGAAAATGTCGGTATCGACGATAAGGATTCAAGGTTTGTATTTCTGTAGGAACAAAAAGGGAAAACTTTGCAGCTTACCTTTTTTACTTACCATGAGAATGTAAGATTTGTTCTTTGGAAAATCTTTGTCTTAATATCAAGTTATAAGCCCTTTACAGGGATTAAATAAAACTCTAGCATACTTTATTGGTCTGTAACTGAGGCAGCAGTAATAAGACGCAAATACGTTTTAGTATTTTATTTAGCAACTATATTATCAAATGTAGTTATAATAGAGTATGAATCTGATCCAGCATTACAACACATCAAGGTCCATATCCTCTTGTGCAGAAAAAATATATATAATTTCATTATCGGAATAATGACACTCAATGGAGATGAGAAACCAAATCCATCTGAAATGTTCAGATGTTCAGAAATGCATAAACACTATGATGCAAACGTTCACTTGGCACTGGTATTATTGGTCAGATATGTACCTATATGGAACGGTATGTTAATCATCGCTGTGATTTGCACTAGAGGGTAGGTATACCCATGCACCCTATGCATTGTAAAGTCCCAAAACAGTCCACTGATCATCGCAGCACTAGACGACAGGTTTTATGACACTACCCGCCGCCACCACAAAATGTTTTATTTCATGTACTTGCTTCGCATAATGTTTATAGAAGACCCTGGAGGATCTCCACCCAGTGTACGAGCGGAGTCTTTCAAAGTCCATATGTTGAAAGAAGTTCAATGAAGAAGTAACTTTCCTCGGATCGTGACCTGCGGGTGTACTTTCAGTATCCGCTCTGCGAATAAGGTAGGTGAGCTTCGCTCTCAGTTGTCTCAAAGATAGGTTTGATTCTGAGGTTTCACCCCTGAATAGCTGTACTCCCTTGAAGTCTAAAGTTCTTCGAAGATAGACCTTAAGACACACTGGGCACAGAGAGGCATCTTCCTTCAGTGGGCAGATTCTCCAAGGACCCCACCTCTTAATGGGTAGCTCATTCTTGGCAAGAATGGCAGGATCAGGGAAAAGATTTAGTTCTCCTGAGTCTAGGAACTGAATATTGCCTTCGTTTCTGGATAAGGCCACTATTTCACTAACTCTAGCCCTTGAGGCTATTGCAAACCGAAGAATGACTCTGTTAAATCCTTTAGAGTACAATCCTCATTGTTTAGGCTCGAAGCATAGTGTAAGACTTTGTCTAAAGACCACGTGATGGGCTTTGGTGGGGTTGCTAGCTTGAGTCTAGTGCATGCTTATGGGATCTTATTAAAGATTTCACTAGAGAGGTCCACCTCAAAAGCGTACAGAAGTGGTCTAGCCAGGGCTGACTTACACGAGGTAATTGTAGTCGAGGCCAGGCCTTGTTTGTGTAGGTATATGAAGAATGTGCGACAGAAATCTATCGATATCTGTCGGTTTTCTTGTTTTCATAAAGGAAACCCATTTCTTCCATGACGATTCATATTGTCTCCTAGTTGAACTTGACTTGTATTCTTTGATGAAGTCAACTTTATCCTTCGAGATTCCAAACTTTTTGTTCGCAGCTAGGGCGAGAAAATCATAGGATGTAGGTTGTTGGTTCTCGAGGATGAAGCGTTGACAGTCGACTTCTGGACCAGTTGAGATAGTACTGGGTCCGGTAGAAGAATCATCTTCAGTTTCAGCTCTAGGACTAGAGGGAACCAATTGCTTTTAGGACACCTGGGGGCCACTACTGCTGTTGTCCCTCTGAAGGATCTTAGCTTGTCGAGGACTCTTAGCAAGAGATTGGTTGGTGGAAACAGGTAAATGCGATTCCACCTATTCCAGTCGAGGGACATGATGTCCATTGCCTCTGCTTGAGGGTCCATATAAGGGGCTACGTAATGAGGTAGTTTCTTGTCGCTCATTGCGAAGAGGTCGATCTGCAGTTCCAAGACTTTTTCCGAGATGAAGGAGAATGAGCCTGCGTCTAGGGACCATTCTGTCTCTATGGGCTTTCGCTTGGATAGACCGTCCGCCGTCACATTGCGGAACCCTTGAAGGTGAACTCCTGAAAGGTGCCATCCCTTCTTCCTTGCCAGGTAGAAGATGGCTAATATCACAAGGTTTATGTGGGGCGATCTGGAGCCTTGTTGATTTAGAAACTTTACTATCACCTCGTTGTCCAGGACCAATCTGATGTGGATTGATCTGCGAGGGGATAGTTTTTTCAACGCCAAGAAAACTGCCATAGCTTCCAAAATGTTGATATGAAAGGTTTTGAACTGGTGCGACCAATTCGCTTGCATTTTTTTGTCGTGAGAATGGCCTCCCCATCCTTCCAAGGAGGTATCCGTGTGTATCACCACTGATGGTTGTGGTGGTTGCTAGGGAATTGACCGTGCTAGGCTCTTTGCTGTTGACCACGGCCTTAACTGCGTGTGCAACAAGGTCAGGGTCAACCTTAGTTGATCTCTTTGAGCGTTTGATGCGTATTTCCTCCAGACTCCTGATGCATCTTTCAGACATGATTTTAGCACCGGGTCTGCTTCCAATTAGCAGATCATAGAGGGCGTGAGGAAGACAAACTGCATCCACTTCTCCAATCAGGTATGGGGTATTTTTGTGGATTTTAGCCATTGGAGCTCTCAGGAAGGAATTGTCAGCAAGCCTGACCAGCACTAAGGTTCCAGTGTAAAGATCAGGATCAACAAACTTGTTTTTGATTACCACACTACTACATCCAGAGTCACACAACACTTGAACAATGTGGGATCCTACTCGACCCTTTGTCACTGGCATTGAATCTTCATTGCTTAGAACACAAGCATTCATATAAGGGACTGCATAACCATTCTCCAGGAAAAGCTTTCCTTCCTTAATGCAAGCATCTATCTTTGGTACATCCATTTCTGGAGGAGGGACACTGATTGAACAAAAGGACGAAACTTGTTTTCTCAACATTCAAATAATTGGTTTTGATGGTTTCTAATTTCCTGCATTCAGAGAGATCATGATCAAATTTATCACAGAACATACACTTCTTGTCATTCCTTTAGTCCCTTTGATGACTTGCTCATTGGGCCCATGCCAGGGATTCTCAATAGCACTAGGTCCTGTCTGCTTAGTTGGTCGATACACAAGCTTTTTAGCTACCTTATCCTCCTTAGAGTGCTCAGTTCCATGAGCTGTGAGGTACTGCTCTGCTGCCTTGGCCAGGTCATCCAGATTAGCAGGAGCCTTTTCCTTCAGATGAACTTCCAGTGCATTTGAGACAGTATTAATTAACTGTTCCTTGACCACCAGCTGTTGGAGTTCCGCAGAAGTCTCATAAGCACCAACTTCTTCCATCCACTTCTTGAGAAAGTTCTTGAGCTTGACAATGAACTGTCCAGGGCTCTCTCCTTCTTCTGGAGGTGTGTTCTGGAAATTTTTACGGAATCCTTCCTCAGCAAGGTCGTATCTTCTGAAGAGCGCTTTCTTCAAAATCTCATAGTACTTTGCATCGTTGTCAGGGCCAACCATAGACTAGAAGGGCATTCCCTGTCAAAAGAGCACTAAGAGACAAGGCCCATGTTGACTAGTCCCTCTTGTATGTGTTAGCATACCTCTCAAACCTCAACAAGTAGCGGTCAAGCTCATCCTTACCTTCCACAAACTACAGAAGGTTTGGGATCTTTGCTTTAGGAGAGTGGTTATTGATCACTATAGGTGTCTCTTCATGGTGTCGTGCTGCCTCTAGTTCAAGTTTCTTTATTTCTAGTTCATGTCGTCGTTCCCTCTCCTTCTCTTCTAGTTCATGCTGTCGCTCTCGCTCCTTCTCATTTAGTTTATGCTGTCACTCCCGCTCCTTCTCTTCTAGTGCATGTCGCCACTCCTGCTCCTTCTCTTCTAGTGCATGTCGTTGATTCCGCTCCTTCTCCTTTAGTGCATGTCGTCGCTCCTGCTCTCTCTCTTCTAGTGCATGTCATCACTCCCGCTCTCTCTCTTCTAGTGCATGTCATCACTCCCACTCTTTCTTTTCTAATTCTGCCAAAGCCTTCCCATGCTCAGCGTCATACCTTTTCAGTTTGTCTTCTCTCTCAAGACTCTTTCCTTCTGCTTGAACCCTGTGCTCGGCAAACTCAATAGCATTCTCGTCGTCTAGTCCGTAGTTTTTTGCCAATGCAAGATATTCTTTGAAGGTTTCCATGACTTCAACTTCCAGCCTTTATATTTTTTTACTCTTGCAAATCCTGGTAAGGTAGCCATTTGTCACAACTCAGGTTCAGTAATTGGCAGGTGTGAAAATAAAATAAGACCAATCTTCTTAATATCGCTATTCTAGTATAGCCTTTATTAACACTTCAATATATAATTCACAAGACGCAGCATATACGGCTCAAACACGCTTTATTAAGCAAAACTTCTTAAGTACTAATATAGTTCACAGTATAATAATAGTAACCTCCTCTCACTTCTGATCCTCCAGTCTTAAACTTGGAGAGAGAGAAATCCCTTTATAACAAGTGTGTTAGAAGCACCACCAGTTGTGTCTCCCCCCCCCCCCCCCCCCCCCAAAGGTTCATATATCGCCTCGCCTTGTTTCCAAGGACACCGCAAAAACACAAATTCTATTATAGTAAGTATTCTTAGCATTATTATTGATTTTTTAAGTAATAGATCTCAAAGAGTTGTTGTTGATGGGCACCATAGTGATTATAGGAATGTGATATCCGGTGTTCCACAGGGTAGTGTTCTTGGCCCATTACTTTTCATACTATATACACATGACATGTGGTTTGGCCTTGAAAACAAGCTTGTTGCATATGCAGATGATGCTACTCTCTTTGCATCAATTCCATCCCCTGAATGTAGATCTAGGGTTGGTGAATCCCTTAATAGAGACTTAGCTAGAATTAGTGCATGGTGCAAATTATGGGGTATGAAGTTGAATCCTAACAAAACTCAAAGTATGATTGTAAGTAGGTCAAGGACGGTGGCTCCTCAACATCCGGATCTCAGTATTGATAATGTTTCTTTAAATATGTATGACTCTTTCAAAATTTTAGGTGTGATTCTCGACAGTAAATTTACTTTTGAGAAACATATAAGGTCTGTGTCTTCTTCAATTGCACAAAAAATTGGCTTATTGAGAAAGTCTTTCAAGATTTTCGGTGATCAATCTATTCTGAAGAAGTGTTTTAATTCTTTCATTCTACCTTGTTTTGAGTATTGTTCTCCTGTCTGGTCTTCAGCTGCTGATTCTCATCTTAATTTGTTGGACAGAAACTTACGGTCGATTAAATTTCTTATTCCTGATCTAGATATTAATCTCTGGCACCGTCGTTCAATTAGTTCATTATGCATGTTGCATAAGATTTTTCATAATTCTGACCATCCTTTACATTCAGATCTCCCTGGACAATTCTATCCTGTTCGTAATACTAGGCAGGCAGTTAATTCTAATAGCCAGGCCTTCTTCATCACGAGACTCAATACTACGCAGTATTCTAGAAGTTTTATTCCAGCTGTTACCAAGTTGTGGAATGATCTTCCTAATCGGGTGGTTGAATCAGTAGAACTTCAAAAGTTCAAAGTTGGAGCAAATGCTTTTTTGTTGACCAGGCGGACATGAGTCTTTTTATAGTTTATTTATGACATATTTGTTTTTGATGTTGTTAATAGTTTATATATGACATGTCTGTTTTGACGTTGTTACTTGTTTTAGAATGATTTATTGTTAATTTGTTCTCTTCATTTATTTATTTCCTTATTTCCTTTCCTCACTGGGCTATTTTTCCCTGTTGGAGCCCCTGGGCTTATAGCATCTTGCTTTTCCAACTAGGGTTGTAGCTTGGATAGTAATAATAATAATAATAATAATATCCATGAATAGCGTGGCGACATCTGTTATGAAGGAATGATTGTATATATTACAAATTGAAATAATGAGAATAGCGTTAGCTAGTAACATCAGAACAAGAACAGAAGTTTTACTTCCATTATTTTCAGTAAATAACAGTTCAATTACTGTAACATGAAATACTCTGTACAATCAGACCGTGTATAAACAGTAAATATAACAATAAACACAAATAAAATGCTTATGATAATATACCAAAATCCTTATACATCAATATAATAAAGGGCTGATATATAAATATATACGCAGATATATTGATTTTTTACTATAGGAGTTATATAACTGCCTCTGAGCTCGGGTATTAATATTTTCAAGTGTAACAGATTTATTGTAAAAACAAATAGGCGAGTTTAGAACTCAAGAGGGTTGTGTACCTTGCCAAGTGTAATATATATATATATATATATATATATATATATATATATATATATATATATATATATATATATATATTATATTTAGGTTCTCAGACCCGGGGATTATCATATAATATATATATATATATATATATATATATATATATATATATATATATATATATATATATATATATACTGTATATATGTATATATATATATATATATATATATATATATATATATATATATATATATATATACGCAAAGACACACACATGTATATATATATATATATATATATATATATATATATGTATATATATATACATATATATATACACATATATATATATATATATATATATGTATATATATATATATATATATATATATATATATATATATATATATATATGTAAATATATACACACACATGTATATATATATATATATATATATATATATATATATATTTATATATATATATATATGTATATATATATATATATATATATATATATATATACATGTGTGTGTGTCTTTGCGTATTAATATATATATATATATATATATATATATATATATATGCCTTTATAGATTTTAAACAGGCATATGACAGTATCCAACGAGAGGCGTTATGGAGAATACTTAGAGAGTTCAGAATACCAGAGAAACTTATACGCCTAATAAAAATGTGTTATAGAAATATGAGAGGCAGAGTACGGATTGGAGGGGAAGTAACAGATCCCTTTGAAGTTGATAGTGGTTTAAAGCAAGGATGTGCACTGTCTACGATTCTTTTTAACCTAGTGCTGGAATGGGTCATGAGACAAACACCACAGGGTAATGGAGTACACCTTGGGGGTACTATGTGTGATAGATTAGCTTATGCTGATGATATTGACTTTTGTGGTGAAAGTATCCAAGAAATTGATAGAAAAATAAGAATTTTTAGAGAAGTTGCAAATCGAGTTGGCCTGGAAATAAATGAGTCTAAAACCAAAATCTTGAAAGTTTCAAGGCAAGAGAGGATACTGGGTAACATCAGGTGTGGAAACATGGAGTTGGAAGCTGTTGAGAGTTTCAAATACCTTGGCTCAACAGTTACAGTTGAAAATAGAGTAGAGGAAGAGGTCAAATTAAGAATAGCAGCGGCAGCCAGATGTGGTTGGGCTTTAGCCAAAGTTCTCAACAGCAATATCTTATCAAGGAGAACAAAGGTGAACACCTATACAACTATTATTAGGCCCGTGTTAACGTATGGCTGTGAAACCTGGAGGCTGACAAGGGATCTGGAACGAAGGTTGGAAGTGTTTGAAAACGGAATCTTGAGAAGGATATGTGGACCGGTCTTTGATGTGGAGATGGGGCAATGGAGAAGAAGGCATAACAATGAACTGAGAGAAATGACAGAAGTACCCCTGATAACAAGCACAATTATGGCACAGAGACTGAGGTGGGCAGGACATGTGGCCAGGACCGATGAGGATAGACTGATAAGCCAGATTACTAGAGGACAACCAGAGGGCAGACGACCTCCAGGAAGACCCCGTATGAGATGGTCTGATAATATAAAAAGGGACATGACAAAGCTTGGAGTGGATGATCCAGGGGATTGGTGGGATTTTGCGCAGGACCGTGGTCGTTGGAAGCTTCTTGTAGCGGCGGCAAAGAGCCATGGAGGCCCGCAGCCAGTGGAGTAAGTAAGTAAGTAAGATATATGTATATATATATATATATATATATATATATATATATATATATACATATATAAATATATATATTAATATAAATATATATATATATATATATATATATATATATATATATATATATATATATATATACATGAATATATATATACATATATATATATATATATATATATATATATATATATATATGTATATATATACATATATATATATATATATATATACATATATAAATATATATATAAATATAAATATATATATATATATATATATATATATATATATTCATATATATATATATATATATATATATATATATGTATATATATATATATATGTATATATATATATATATATATATATATATACATATATATATATATATATATATATATATATATATATATATATATATATGTATATATATACATATTTATATATATATATATATATATATATATATATATATATATATATGTATATATATATATATATATATATATATATATATATATATATATATATACATAATTCTGGTGGCATGATTGGAAGCGACTCGGCATTTCATTTGAAGTATCTACGGTTCGATCTCGAGCATGAGGTAGAAATTTATTTCGATTTGAACACGATATTGTGTTGATTTTCATTCATATATTTATATATATATATATATATATATATATATATATATATATATATATATATATATATATATATACATATATATATATATATATATATATATGTATATATATATACATATATATGTATATATATATATATATATATATATATATATATATATGTATATATATTCATGTATATATATATATATATATATATGTATATATATATATATATATATATATATATATATATACATAATTCTGGTGGCATGATTGGAAGCGACTCGGCATTTCATTTGAAGTATCTACGGTTCGATCTCGAGCATGAGGTAGAAATTTATTTCGATTTGAACACGATATTGTGTTGATTTTCATTCATATATATATTTATATATATATATATATATATATATATATATATATATATATATATCTATACATATATATGTATATATATGCATATAAATATAAATATATATATATGTATATATACATATATATATATATATATATATATATATATATATATATATATATATATATATATATATATATATATATATATATATATATATATATATATATATATATATATATATATACAGGAAGGTTGGGGCATCTGGAACGCCGTAGATTTAATATAAATAGGATGGAGAAAAGCCAGCGTAGCATCATACATTTATTTTCCGAATTTTCGAGACTTTGGGTCTCATCATCAGGGCTGTAAAATGTACAAAATATACAAATTAAAAAAGACTCAGTATTAGTGTTAATATAAATAGAACAACGTAAAAGTTAAATCATTTAAAAAATTGAACTAATAAAAAATATATATATATAAAATTAAAAAGTGAAGAATGCTCAAGTTAGTACCTATCTCTATGGAGCTAAAAAACCGAGTGACGTGTTCTGGTTTGGAAAGGAGGACGTCAACTATGTTATATATAGAACTGTGGAAGAAGTCTGACCATTTAATGAAGGCACAAGCTGTTTGATTGTCAACGACTCCAAAACAGAGAGAGAATAGTCATTGGGCGCTTGGGTGACAATGCGAAAATCCTTATATGAGAATGCTGTTTTACATTTGTTACAATGTTCTCGTATGTTAGAAAATTCTTTGGTTTTTAAAGTACATCCCGTACGGTGACTGACTCCGAGATGAGAGTCGATTCTGACTTTGAGCAATCTCTTGGTGGCCCCCACGTATTTCCCGATCTTACATTTCGGGCAAGTAAAGCAATATACCACCAAAGAGCGCATCAAAGCCGGAAGTTTATCTTTGTGGGAGAACAAAGAACCCAGGGTTTTAGGATTTTTTTTCTATCAACTTAAGGTTCACAACCGGAAAAGTTTTCTGAATGACTTTCTGTATTCACACCTTAAATGTGTTAGACTGAATTAGAGGTATAGAGGCATACATTAATAATTTAGGCACGTTCGGTACAAGTTGACGTGGTTGAAATTTATCATGTAAAAAGTTATTTACATATTTGAAGAATAAGGCTGGAGGATACGAATTGTTTTTAAAGAACTGAAGTAAAAACTGGATTTCGCTATGGAAGTTATGCCAGTTGGAGGATAACGTATAAGCACGGTGTAACAGTGTGGAAATACTATTTAATTTAAATATCATGGAACAACTGCTATAGAAGTTGGTACCTTGACCTGTAAACGTCTTTTTTCTAAAGACGCTTGTATTAAAACCATTTTCTGTCCTAGTAATTAAAACATCTAAAAAAGCAAGTTGGTTGTCTTGTTCATGCTCAATTGATAAATTTATATTAGGATGTAGGCCATTGATATATTGCAAGAAAGCTTCAGCTGCTTCTCGGGACCTAAATAGAGCAATGGTGTCATCCACATATCGCTTATAAAAGAGAGGGCGATATGATAAGGGACACCCATCCAGCATCTGTTCCTCGAAAGAGCACATAAAAGCATTAGCCATAACTGGGCCAAGTGGTGATCCCATCGAAACACCATCAACTTGTTTAAAAACTTTAGTGTTAAAAATAAAGTGAGTGTCCTGCACTGCAATTTCTAGAAGTTTCTTAAAATTATCCTTATTAAAACCATGATATAAAATATTCTCCTCGTAAAAGATCTTATCTAAAATGATGTCAACCGTCGCCTGCAACGGTATGTTCGTAAAAAGAGATGCGACATCCAAACTCACCATATATAAGTCAACATCCTGTGGTAGAATATCAGGTACAAGGTTAGCAGAATTAAGTAAAACGTATTCATTATTTGCAAAGGGCTGTAGTAATGGTACCAAAAATTTAGCTATCTGGTAATTTGGGGTATTGTATGCCGCCAAAATTGGTCGTAAAGGAACACCATCTTTATGAATTTTAGGAAGTCCATATAACACACCAAAGATGATTATATGTTACTAAAAACCTTATATATATATATATATATATATATATATATATATATATATATATATATATATATATATATATATATATATATATATATATCCTTTCTCTTTGCTTTTGGCAAGGAGAGGCAATGTGACTGTAAGTCCCAGTGAATTCCCAACCACTGGAACTTCTGAGCTGGAGACAGCCGAGACTTTTTCAGGTTTATCTTGAATCCTAGGTACTCTAGGAATTGGATCACTTTTCTGGAGGCTTGCATGCATTCTTCTTTGGATGCTGCCCACACCAGCCAGTCGTCCAGGTAGGCCATCACCTGAACCCCTTTGAGGCGTAGTTGTCGAACAACTGCATTCGCAAGCTTTGTGAATATTCTCGGTGCAATATTCAGACCGAAGGGCATGGCTCTGAAAACGTATTTTCTTTTCAGGAGCTTGAACCCTAGGTAGGGGGAAACCTGACGGTTGATTGGCACATGCCAGTACGCGTCCGTGATGTCTATGGAGACTGTAAATGCCCTTTTGGGCAGAAGGGTCCTTATGTGCTGAAGCGTCAGCATTCTGAACTTGTAGTTCACAATGAACTTGTTGAGTGGTGATAAGTCCAGAATGACTCTGACCTTTTCCGAATCCTTCTTCGGAACACAGAATAGCCTTCCTTGGAATTTGATGGACTTTGCTTTCCTTATGACTCTCTTGTCCAGTAGTTCTTGAACGTATTCTTCCAGAACTGGGGTTGAAGGTTGGAAGAATTGAGGAAAGCTTGGTGGAGTTGAGTTCCAACCTCACCCCAGTCCTATCTTGATCAGGCTGTGGGCCCAAGGATCGAAGGTCCACCGATCCTGGAACTGTAGAAGTCTCCCTCCTACCGGCAGCATCTCACTTTGAGTGCTGGGTGGAGGACTTTCCACCTTGGCCACGACCACCTTTGTTGCCTCTTCCTCTGAAGGGGCCCCTAGATGAGCCCCGAAAGGAGCCTCTAGACTTTGGCTTAGAAGAAGCCGACTGCCTTTCGTAAGCTGGGGTGAAGACTGGTGACTGAGTCGCCAGTGTTTGGGGCACCAGTTGAAAGGTGGTGGTGGGTTGTGCTACCGTCTGGAACACCGTGGCCACGGGACGCTGTTGCTGTCTTGGCCGAGAGGACAAGCGAGGCCGCTTCGACTTATTCTTCGGCTGGGGACCCCCATCAGCGGAAGACTTTCTCTTGGAGGACAAGCCCCATATAGAGAGGAGATTTCTATTCTCCGAAGCAGCCTTGTCTACGACCTTCTTAACTACATCACTAGGAAAGAGGTCTTTTCCCCAGATATTAGAAGCTATCAGCTTCCTAGGTTCGTGTTTTACAGAAGCGGAAGCAAACACGAACTCCCTACAAGCCGTCCTGGCTCTGATAAAGTTGTATAGGTCCTTCGTTACTGTAGCCAAGTGAGCCTTGGCAAAGACCATATACATATCTGGGGTATCAGGAATGCTAGCCATCGTTTCTACCCCTGTTTGTAGAGACATGGACGCTGCCAAGCGTTCCTTCGTCTCATGTTCTCTCTTCAGGAGAAACTCTGACAGCTTTGGGAGGTCCTCGTTGAACTGATGTCCAGGGATATCGGACTCCAGCTTCCCGACTGAGAAGGTAACATAAACGTCCTTCCAGTCTTTGTCATCTGAAGGGAAAGCAAGGGAGAAAGGCTTGCTCTCTTCCAGCGTGGGGCAGGGGTTTCCTGCCCTTACGGCCTTCAGAGCTGCTTTAAACCCTTTATCCATAGAGGGAAAAGCACGTTGAGGGTCAGCAATGAACGACAGATGTTTTTTGCTTAAAGCTGGCACCTTTGAGCTAGTGAATGCCCTCTCTTTTAGTTTTGCTGAAAACATAGCTTGTGCTTTAGCGAGCTCAAGGACAATTACTTCCTTGGGCTCCGTCTCTTCTTTTGATGCCGGTTCAGTTCTGAGCCGGATATAACAATCCGGGTAGGACGCTCTGCTGGGCCAGAACTCGACTTCCTCTACTGGAACGGTACCCAGTTTCTCCGAGAGGAAAATCTTGCCTGCTGACATAGGCATGTGCTACGCATACCTCCACGGGTTAACGTCGGAGAACACAGGAAGGTCCTTCACATTTAGTTTCTTCGGGGCTATGCGCGAGGAAACTAGCTGTTCAATTTCTGACCGGAAAGTAGTCTCTTTCTCAGTAGAACGCTTCTGCAAGTCATATACCATCGACATCAGAGATTGCAGAGTGGGCGTAATTGCCTCTAAATGAGGCGGTTGCGAAGAGGTTGAGGGTACTGGTTCAGCCGCAGCTGCTGAAGAAACCGACACCGCTTCAGCGTTCTCAACCTCGCTAGTAGGAGGGACAACTGCCTCCTGTTCTGACTCTTCCACGAGGAGATTCTTCTCGGTCTCCTCGGAAACGACAGACATATTGTCGTCTAGGTGGACACTTTCCAAAGCATCCGCCACGTCAGGGTCTCCAGGCTTCTGAACATGGATCAGCACCAAAGGGATTGAAGGCTTAGTCTGGGGAATGACGGAATCGTCACGAGCTCCGGGGAAAAGACAGTCCCTCATCCTAACATTAGGAAGGTATGGGCCTGAGGTATTCTTTTGAAAACCTCTTACCCATTTTCGCAGCGTAATCCTAGCTGCATCCCTAGACTCTGCAGACTTTTGATCATCAAAAGCCTCCTTAACCAACTTGTCACACACAGTACATACATCTGGGTCCCAGTACTTGAGGGCCCCTTTGGTGACAGAACAGCGGGCGTGAGACCTACACACGCCATGTCCGTAGAAGTCCTTGCTGCGGACCCTACAAAAGTTGTTCCCGCAATCGGGATGCTCCTCCTGTTAAGAAAAGGAAAGCAAATGAGTTTTCTGTAAAATCCTCAGATTTCAACATAATAACATCTATCACATTTAGCTTGGATAGGGTAAGCTATAGAGTAGGAAAGACACCTACATGTGTTTCCCGTCCAGCCATTTGCTATGACCCCCTCCCATATTGAGCCATGAAATTCACAAAGAATTAAATAACAGATGGAATATACAAGATATATAGTGTCTTCTTGACACATCCTCTTATAATGCTCAATATAGTGGATAAGATTAATGGACATAACCATTAAAATAAGAGAGAATCAGCTCTCTATATGATGGTCTCACAAATGGCTGCTCAAGAACCACTTTCAGGTTGGAAAAAATTTTACTATATTTTTCAGGATATAGCAGTTGCCGACGGCAGTATGCCGCCGACACTGCCGGCCCCGCCGACACTGCCGGCCCCGCCGACACTGCCGGCCCCGCCGACACTGCCGGCCCCACCGACACTGCCGGCCCCGCCAACACTGCCGGCCCTGACGACTCTGCAGATCCTGTCGACACTGCCGACACTGCCGGCTCCGCCGACACTACCGGCCCCGCCGACACTGCCGGCCCCGCCGACACTGTCGGCCCCACTGACACTGCCGGCCCCGCCGACACTGCCGGCCCCGCCGACGTCGTCGGCATGTAGGGCCAGTCGGCATAAGCCGGCAGGCAGGCGTCTGCCGAGCCTGCCGGCAACTACCTGCTAATAAAAGATGAATATAGTGTCGAGCTTGCCGACACTGTCGGCATGTTGGGCTAGTCAGCATATGCCAGCAGGCCGGCATCTGCCGGGCCTGCCAACCACTGCTGGCTATTAAATATAACATTATGGATGGAAGGCATAGGCCAGCTGCCGACAAGCTACTCAGTTTCCGGCAGACAGGCCTACCAACTCACCAACGGCCATCGATCAACGATGTCCAAGGTAAGGGAATACAGCGAACTGTTAGCCTAACCAACCCAAATTGTCGGCAGAATTAACTGCCGACTAAAGCCCATGATACACAGTAAAAGGGGAAGAGAAGGATAGAAGACGGCAGAGGATCATCTATGCCGTCCACATCCTGAAAGAGTGTGCCAGTGGAAGAGGGAAATCAATTCGGGCTTCCACTCAACCATATCTCATCTCAAGGGATATGGAAGGCAGTCCAAGGGAGGACTCTAAGGAATACTCAAAGATATGAGGTTATCTGTCAGTAACCTAACCAGGCATAGACAGAAAAACTCATGCCAGGTCTACAGACGTCCAGAGGAGCCTATGTAGAACCACGGCCGTAAGGGTGTTGGATCACTCAACGCGAAAGAGATAGCGGGGAAGGGGTGAATAGTCCATAAGTAAAGCAATACCCTAAAGCATTACTTAACCTGAAGGATTCTGTCCTCATATTAACCTCAACTAGGGGAAGTCAATTCCCCAGGTTGGGTTAGGCAATGAGAGCACGTCCGAAAACGAACTCATGAGAACAGAATCTCGTACCAGGGATTAAAACAAGGAAGAAACCTATCCTCCCGTTAAGAACCCCCAATACAGGACTGTCTGCTAGACCATAAAGAGGAAATTGTAAAACAATAACCTCTACAAGATCTAGAGAGGCTAGCCTCCTGAACAGCAACTAGCCCTACTGGAATACCGACAAGCTACTCAGTTGCCGGTATAAATCCAGGTAGTCAGATGCCTAACACAGACTTACTCTGATGTCCCATCCCCAACTTCAAACTCAATGCTGACAAGCTACTTAGTTGCCAGCTCAGAGAAAAGGAGAGGGAAACGAAACGCCCCAGAAAATTTACCCAATCACAGGTTACAGTAAATTAACTGAGGATAGCCTAGGCTAATCAGAGGGAAAGGGAATTACTCTTAATTCTCATAGAGAAAATATCGACTTAAAGGGGGAAAATGAGATATCTATCTCCCCCCAAAAGACAATATAAGAGTAATGGGGACATATAAAGTATACTAAAGCACTAAAGCTATTAAGCTAGAGAGCTTAGAGAAACGTTCTACGTAACTCTGGTATATTATTATGGAAGAGGAAAGGAAACAGTAATATCTTAATTGTATAAAATATTGCCTGAGCTTCAATACAACTTTACCAGGAAGGTTATATCATGCATGAGGTGTGAAAGTGCCTAGGCTAGAAGCCTAGCACTCGTAAGGCTCAAAATTATAGCCAAATTCACGACAACAATAACATAATATAAAAATCCCTAGCTAAAATACTAAATAGCTAAAGTTATTAAAGCAAAGATGCCGGGAATATCGTTCTTGCTAACTAAATGAACAAAAGAACGATCGCGTCATGACGCCATCCGGCCGGCAGCAGCTCTTGTTACGTTAATTACGATATCAATCGAAAAGCAAAACTGGCAAGAGCTTACATTTACACAATTAAAAGATATTACTTAACTTTCCAGAAGCTGATGAAGCTGGGGAATCCATAATAATGAAGAAAAGCTTCGAAAATAGCGAGATAACACAAGGAAAATACTGGTCAGCAAAGCTACAAACGAAAAAATGGTTTGGTTGCGCCGTACAGTGGCGATTGGCCGAACTATTTACAGTACATTAGGAGAGTCGTGTTGTTTTACCTCTTTAACGACTCTCTTATTTTTCTTGCCACTTTCCCTCTCGAAGTGAAAGGCTATTCCGGGGGTAAATAGCTATGAGATGTGTCAAGATACGTCCTTACGCGATATTCCTTGGAGAAATTTAAGGGATACTCGCTCCAGGAGTTAAAATTCTGGGTACCTTCGGTAAATTCTCTGGGATATATCACTGTAGTCACATATAACTTAGGAAGCTACCAATGAAGGAACTTCCATCATCACGTCATGGCCTAAGCCCAAATATATATATATATATATATATATATATATATATATATATATATATATATATATATATATATGTATGTGTGTGTATATATATATATATATATATATATATATATATATATATATATATATGTATATATATATATATATATATATATATATATATATATATATATATATATATATATATATATATATATATATATGTATGTATGTGTGCGTGAGTAATGCATTATGGAGCAAAAATTATTTCCTTATAAGTATCACTTCAATATTATTTTTTAATTGATATAAGTTAATCTGTCATTTATATCAGTGCCTATAGTAGCATAATTCTATAAGCCTATAGCTTCATTTCCTATGACAATAATTTCTTGGAACTCCATTTTTATTTAGGCTATCTTATTCTATTCACTGTATTATCTGTCGACATTCTATTTAATTCATATGGCGTCTATCATATATTCACAAGGAGTATACTGATTCTTGGATACTCTTCCTATTTTTAAAATTTCTTTTTTTCTCTTGTGTTTTTAGTTAGTTTCTATTTTCCTTTCTCAGTCCGGAGTCTGTTTCTTCTGACAAATTCGTCTCCTACAAAGTGGCCCGTTTTGTAAAAGACTTGTCTTTGACAAGTAGAATCGGTCTCTTATTTTTATTTTAAGCCTGCTCTTCTCACTAATAAAATCCATTCTTCATCATTTTATCGTTTTTGAATGATATCTTAAGGCTCTATTGGGAAATGTTGCTTAAAAATTACATCTCTATTCATCATTTTGCACATTTTGGCAATTAATTCTATTTTTACTTGTTTGCATTCATTTCTTAAAATCACTTTTTTTACCGTTAAAATTTGGAAGCAGGTATTTTTAGATATTCTACCACTGCATTGCATCCTGGTATATCAATTGTATTTGCCAGAGTCTCTATAAGATAAAATAGTCATTTGCAACGTGGATGTACCTCCGCTACATATGCCTCTTTCCTACATAATATTTTCTATCTTCCTGACTTCCTTTCTATCCGGCTATTTTTAATTTGTTTCTTTTTTCACTATTTACAGGATTTGAGTTTCTCTTTCTATGTTCCAGAGTGGCATTCTGAGAACTGTCATCGTTTATTTCATGATGGGGTACTTTATTTCGGTGCCTGCCTTTCTGCCTTGTATGTTTTACCCCTTTACACTATTTTGCCTCATTTATATCTCCCTTTTTATGTAATATTCCCCTAGATTTAAATGTGATCTCTATTTCTTTCAACTGTCTTTGCCCTAAATTTCGGCCCATTATTCGGCATAACTCTAGGGTAATTTATGCCTCGTTCCAATCTACTGTTCTAACTTCCCTGCAACTATTTATATTATTCAGAACTTATCTGGTAGGATTTGTGGCTATTGGTTCCTTAGAATTTTACCTCCTGCTTTCCTATCGTTATTGCTAATTTCCCTCTCTCTTCGTAAAACTCATATCTAGGATGCTACTTGTCACACAAGTCAATGCCTCATATCAGTCTACATGTAAGGAATTACTATTAGCAATAAACTTACCTTTAGCAAAGGAATCATGTCTTTTTTTTACTGATGCTACGTGATCCTCCATTTATGTGGCATATTCATTTATCAAGCCACCCTCATTTTGCCTATAGGAACTTACACAGATTTGTTAACCTGTCTGTCTCTTTGGCTGATCGCCATAATTTCCTACATTCTTTCTTTAAACTCACTATAAGTTGCTACATTTTTAAATTCCTTACCATTCAAGGTTATGTGAGCATCACTTACATTTGTATTCACGGTTAACATAGCTTGTTTGATTTTTGCTGTCTCATTGTTTATTGTCAGACTAGCTATTCTACTTTCAGTATCAACTAACCATTTATCCACTGTATGTTTCTCTAACCTTCTTTATCTGGGTTATTCCTACCTACATTTCCACAAAAATTGGTTTGTGTTAATTTCCCTACTGTATTCATGTTAGCGGGGTTAGTACTTTGTGTTAATTCTTTAAACTCACATTTTTATGGGAAGTTGCTCGTTTATGCTTTCACTTACTTGTGTAGTCTAAATCATATTTCACTCTTATATTGTTTGTACTGATAACATCATCAACATCACATTAAAAAAATCACAACACATTTCAATTACACAAGAAAATAACATCATTCAAGAAACCCTAGCAAGACTAAAATTTCCTATTCCTAGATGAAAGACAAATTCCTTATTTTCAACTGAGAGACATAAAAAGAGAGGTTCTTTTACTCAGATTTCTTAGGTGAATTTCTTCTGTTAATAACACTTCTTCGCTTCAGCAATTATTTCGTGTTTAAAACTTGTTTCGTCTCGCGTTCTCGCTATTAATTTGGCATCTTATTTCATACACAATATTTTCTCTTACTACCCTTAAATGATTTTGCATTCAAGTGTGCAAACTGGGCATGGAGTCACCGTCAAACTTTTGGAACATAAATCTATATAAGTTCAATAATGTATTTGTCTCTTTGGCAGAATGCTATAATAGTCTGCATTCTTCTCTAAGCTCATGGAAAGTAGTGATATTTTCAAATGCCTTGCCATTCAATGCGGTGTGAGCATCACCCACGTCGACATTTATTAACAATATGACCTGCTTTATTTTTTCTACCTATTTTCCGTAGCTAACCACTTATCTACATTATACTTTTCTAATCTAGGTTTATCTGAATTATCTATTCCTACATTAGCAAAAAAAAAAACATGTGTTTTGCATTGATATTCCTACTGAATTGATATTGGCTGTGAGTACATACGTTAATCTCTAAACTATGATTTGTATGGGAAGTTGATCGTCTTTGTCTCGCACTTCCACTCATACTACGTAACCTAAATTGTCTGCATTCTTTTGGTCTTAGATTGTGTTTGGCTAAAGTGTCAATAATGCTATCTTATCTCATAATTTTGTTATACACTAGACAAAATAATCTTGAATGAGAGAGAACCAAGTAAAAAAATACTCTCATGTTTGTGTTCAACCTTTGATCCTATCTTCTTTCCTTGGCACTACATGAATTTTCATTTTGGTTGCCCTTTCAATTTTCATCAATTAGTATCTAGAAATAATCTCAGATTAATATTCAGAGACTAAGAAAACATTACAAGGTACCAATCCTTACTAGCTGACACTAAATATGAAACTTCCTAGAATTAATATTTGATTTATCAGTTATCAACAGATTCATAATCTCAAGAGACGAGGGGTAGAATAAGTACCGCGTGTCTAAAAATTTTTCTTTACTGACATACTTAGAAATAATTTCTTGCCAGATACCAGCATTAAATAACGCTAGGCAAAAGATTACCATCTTCAATTTGGACGGGAAATGTCCGCAGAGTATCTTGTTTCTTCTTTGACTGGATCTTCGTTCGCTCTAGCTAGTTACGTTGGGTTGGTTACCTCTGTCTACTCCATCCCTTGTGAAACACATCTTAGTTGGACGACGGTAGTTACCTGAGGGGAGCTTCAAATGCGATTTTGGTTCAGCATTACTTTGTTCATCTTCCTCTTTTATGGGAGGGTTCCTTTTCTTAGAAGTCAGAGTAGTAGATGAATCATCTTGTACTTTTATCTGGTCGATGATCTCCAGGTGGGTGTAGATACTTGTCCCCTGAATGGGTTGAAGTGGAGTGGCTGAAACTTCTCTCTTTCTGCCTTCCATAGCAGCTACTTCTTCCTTTTATTCCCCTCTGCTCAAAGCGGGCCTCAAAATGGCAACTATAGTGAGTCATAAGGCGTTGTCTCAAAATGGCCGTACCGAATACATGGATTTTTCTCCATCCAGCTTAAAAAGATTTTAACTTCCAAATATCATGTCATTTTTTTCTTTCTCCAGTGTCTACAAATACCATGAGTTATCAACAGTCTTACTGACATCTGTATTTCTTTGTTCGTTCCCTAGTAAAATGTTATGTCTTTACTTCTAAATCAACATATTTGTCACGTGAATTTTACAGTTAAACCTTGTTATGGCTTAATTCACTAGGGTGAAGTAGACCGTTCCCTTCATAAAAGATTCACATACACGACAATGGTAAATATTGCCGAAAGGAAGCTATTTTCTTTAAGAATACATTACAAAAAAATTTAAACTCAATGTAAACAAAAGTAATAATGAACTAAACCTAAATGCAAGTCATTAAACAATGGGAACTAATGCACTAACACACGGCATCGTATAACGTAACAAAATAGACCAGGGCAAAATAGTCGGTATGTGACTTGTGGTCAACATCTAAAAGAAAACCAGTAGAAAAGATAAAGCACATGTAACAAAAGGTGATCACCACCCAAGACATATTGCGGCAAATGTTGTCCACTCCTTGGGGATTCTTCCAGTTTATGCAAGGGCTACCGGACCATATCCTTACACTGGCCCACTACTCCTCAAAGCAGAGCAACTATTTGCTTACTGACGAGCTCCCTACTTCCGATATTCAAAATTTTCGGCTATGTTATTGCTTCGTTAACAAATGCAGTGAGAGTCAAATTGGTAAACAATAGTTTGCAGACCCAACACGCAAACGTCCTAATATGATTTCATCATTATACATGACAATATATCCCTGATGATTTAGTAAATTGCAAAATTTCTTACAACCAAATACATGACCAAAAAAATAATATCACTAGTACAATCATTCCTGTAGAGTAACCTCATCATAAATACATCATTTGAGCACAATAATATATATAGAAGGTTAATACTTTCCAAGCCAGTAAAAACATGACCTCATCAATAAAAGTTTCATAATTCCAATATTTTCGAAAGAAAACACAAATCGTTACACCCTACTCAAGAAGTCGGGACCAACATTTTCTTTGCCAGGAATATTATGTATGGTATATTCAAACAGTTGTAAATACATGGCCCAGCGCATTAGTCTACTGTTAGTGTGACCAGCAGAGTTCAAGTTCTTCAAAGGTTGATGGTCTGATTCTATGACAAATGCCTTCCCATATAGATACTGGTAAAACTTCTTTACAACCTACACTACTGCGAGGCATTCCTTCTCGATTACCGAGTAATTCAGCTCTACACCTCTGAGTTTTCTGATAGCATATTGCGCTGGCTAACGTTCTCCATCAGCATACTGCATAAGGATTGTCCCTAAACCCACATTTGATGCATCTACCTGCAACACAAAATCCTTGGTTTAATCAGGCAACCTATCTATCGGATGTGTACTCAAAAGGTTTTTTAACTTATCAAAAGATTCTTGGTGACACAGGCTTCAGTTCATTACATTGGGTTGAGATTTCTTCACAACATCTGTTAAAGGTGCAGCAATAGCAGCATATTCAGGGATATAATGGTGATAGTATTCAGTCAAACCAAGAAAAGACTTTACCTCATTTTTCGTCTTTGGTGCCTCCACATTTACTAGGTTACTTACTTTGTCTTCAGTTGTCCGAGCTATACCATTACCGATCATACTGCCCAAATACTGAACTGAAATATAAGGAATTTCAGTTTTTGAAGGCTTAGCTATGAGTAATGCTTTTCTTGAAATATCCAGTACCAACTCCAGAGTTTCCTTGTGCTCTTTCTACCCTTGTGAATGAATCACAATGTCATCAACAAACAGCTTTACATTTTTCACAGCATTAAATTATAGCCTTATCATGTGGTTAAAAGTAGCACCAGCATTTAACAAACCAAATGGTATAGTAACAAACTGTAAGAGTCTTATGTTATTTTGAAAAGCAGTTACTTCTCTGCTTTGTTTTTCTAATGGGATATACCAATATCCTTTAGAGAGGTCAATTTTCGTAAAATACCTTCTCTTACTTATGCAAGTCATAATTAAGTTCCAATCTGGCATGGGTTCCAAATCGAATACCGTAAGCTTATTGATTATTGATCTTTCAAAAATCTAAGCACTTCTGATTACTGCCATCTTTTTTCTTCACCACTATTAAAAGTGTTGCATATGGAGAATTTGAGCACTCAATCACTCCTAATTCAAGCATCCTTTCAATCTCTTTATCCATGTCTTGCTGCAGAGCATAAGGTACAGGATAGGGTCTAGAGTAAGGACCATTACTGGACAGGTTTATCAGATGTTCAATCACATTAGTTCTACCTG
Organism: Palaemon carinicauda; assembly: GCF_036898095.1. NCBI lineage: Eukaryota > Metazoa > Arthropoda > Malacostraca > Decapoda > Palaemonidae > Palaemon > Palaemon carinicauda. The sequence goes on from NC_090728.1 coordinate 78,875,518, forward strand.
GTACATCAGTAAACATATTCTTGTATTCTCGTAGAATCCTAGCTACCTCCTCCTTTTGATCATCAGATAATTCCTGATTATCTTAACATTAGACACATCTTCACTCTGAATATCTCTCAACACAACTGGTACCTCATATTCATCACTACCCTTACTAATCACTGCTACACATGCAATATTATTACTCTCCTGATCCTTTTTGGGAAGTCATTCATGTTATAATACTAAAGGAGTTATAAAATGAAACGGAATTAGATTTCATAAATTACAGGAGAATGGATCCAAATACGTTTTATAATGTTATCTACAAATTAGAACCAATCCGCAAACAAGATACAATTATACAGAACTTCAATACAAATTACAACAAGGATTTCCAAGCATAGTTTGTGTAAAATTATATTCGAAACATGCAGAGATCTATGAAGGCTTAAGAAAAGAGATTTCTTCGACTTGCTAATTTTCCGCATTTATCGCCTGTCACATCTATGTTTTCTTCGGTAATGAGCTACTTTACACTTCATCCCATCTTCAATATCATTATCAATATTTGTGCCAGGGTTACTTTAGAAATTCCTACAACTTGTGATTCATTATAGATTGCGCCAACATAAAATTAGAACACGGGCTCTTGCATTGGCAGCCCGTATAAAAATTCCATCCCGATCTCGATAAACATCAATTTTCACATTCCAATGGGTGAAAGTGTTATTTATACGACTATCAAGTTTAAAGTTGCCTCAAGGGATCAATAAAATTTTGACATGTTTAAACTTGAAAGTAGTATATAAAATATAGTATATCATCGGCACTGATGAGAAATGTAACTTTGTACGTCAGGCAATGACATCTCCCCAGTCTTTAACCACCAACGAGTACAGATCTCGTTACTTCAGTAATCATATGAAAAACCCTATACCGAACTTTGCTTGTTGCTTTTGTGCTTCTGTGTAGACGGAGCCTTAAAATCATTACCTTTGCTTATCCTGTCATGGTATGACTTAAGCATGTTAAATTCAGTATTTACCCTCACCTCCATTAATATCAAGAATAAAATTATACCTATTAACTTTCTTTACCACATCAAATGGACCTTGCCACTGCACTAGTAGCTTATTGTTACTTGTGGGCAACAGTAACAAGACCTTATCCCCTTCATTTATTACCCCTTTCACATGCATTTTTATTATTATTATTATTATTATTATTATTATTATTATTATTATTAATTGCTAAGCTACAACCTTAGTTGGAAAAGCATGATGCTATAAGCCCAAGGGATCAAGCAAGGAAAATAGCCCAGTGAGGAAAGGAAACAAGGAAAAATATATTATAAGAACAGTAACAACATTAAAAAATATATTTCCTACATAACCTATAAAAACTTTAACAAAACAAGAAGAAAAGAAATTAGATAGAATAGTGTGCCCGAGTGTACCTCAAGCAAAAGAACTCTAACCCAAGAGTGTGGAAGAACATGGTACAGAGGCTATGGCACTACCCAAGACTAGAGAACAATTGTTTGATCATGGAGTGTCCTTCTCCTAGAAGAGCTGCTTACCATAGCTAAAGAATCTCTTCTACCCTTACCAAGAGGAAAGCAGCCACTGAACAATTACAGTACAGTAGTTAACCCCTTGGGTGAAGAAGAATTGTCTGGTAATTTCAGTGTTGTCATGTGTATGAGGACAGAGGAGAATCTGTAAAGAATATCCCAGACTATTCAATGTATGTGTAGGCAAAGGGAAAGTTAACCGTAACCAGAGAGGAGGATCCATTGTAGTACTGTCTGGCCAGTCAAAGGACCCCATAACTCTCTAGCGGTGGATGCATATCTCTAGCCCTCTCTAACTCCTCTTCAGTCAGGCTACATGTATCCTGCAACCTTTGTCTCATGTCAGCTACATACTCATACATGGTCCTTGTATTATCCTCAATTGCAATATCTTCATTTTCCCGCAGCTCGCTCAATAAATTAAGCAGTCCCCTTACAGTATGATCATATACTCACTCAAATGGAGAGAATTTTGTACTAGACTGTGGAACTTCACGATATGAAAATAATAAAGAATCAATGTACCTAGGTCACATCTTTGGTTGCTCTGGGCACATACGTCAGAGCATTAAACTTTTCTACTAAACCATTACACAGCATGATATGGGGTAGCAGTAATACTCTTAATAGACAATAAGCGATTAAATTCACGCATTGGATCAGAGGTGAACTGAGTTCCTTTGTCAGATAATACCTCCTTTTGAATTCCCAATCGACTGAATACTAACAGCAAAGCCTCAACGGCAGTATCCGAATCTATATTCTTCACGGCTACTGCCTCAGGATAACATGTAGCACAGTCAACAATGGTGAGACAATATATAGATCCGTCACTGGCACGGGGTTCAATTGGATCCACTATGTCCACTGCAACACGCTAGAATGGTTCTTGAATCAGGGACATCTCCCCAACTTCACCTTTTTAACTTTTCCCTTGTCAACCGTTGACAAGCATCACATGACCTGGAAAATCTTGTTATCTGCACAGACATACTTGTCCAATAAGAATCACTGTTGTATACATGCTGTGGTTTTCTGTATTCCCAAATGTCCCCTCATTAAAGAATCATGACCCAATTCTCTTGCTGCAAGGCGAATTTTATCAGGAACATCTAACTGATCATTTACATTACCTTCATTTTGCCCTCTACAATATAACATACCTTTCTTAACACAACAATCAGATTTATTTTCATTCTTCACAAAAAACTTATTTGCCTTTGCATGCTCAAAATCCGTTTTTAACGTCTCATCTTCTGCCTGTAATTTCCCTATATTCTCTTTCTGAATTAAATTTATAACTTCCTTTACCTTAAGCTTTGATGGTCCCTTTAACTTGTTCTCTTACATTTCACTATGCAATCGGGTGGCCACAGCACCATCCTCAGTTCTCAACTCGTCAGCCGAATCATCAATTACTCCAGTCACTAAATCATAAATTGGATCAGGCATGCAGACAGCTAAGGTTTCGCCTGTAAAATATGACGAGACAACATGAACAATGGCCTCAGGATATCTAAAAACTTAGTTATTACCCATTTTAAGGTCAACATGATTACCAGTAAGCTTATGTTTCGGCACTCAAGTCTCTTTAACTAACACCGTAGTACAACCGGGATCACGAAATACATACAGTAAACCCCAACTCCTTCCACGGTACCTTCATCCGCCATTAACTTACCCCCATGACCGATAACAGCTGCTTTCTCGGTCGCACCCTCACTCGCCCCCTTTACGTTTTGTACCATAAAACCTTTCGAAACATTCCTTAGCAAGTTCATTACCCAGACCACAAACGTAACAATTTCGTGCCGTAACTTTCTTATCACTATCGACTCCCGTTTACTCTTTACCATCCCCAAGCATAACTTTACTCGCAAAGGCAACGTGCTTTTCATGACAATCACTTAAACCTTTTTTTGCCATAATTTAAATGGGCCTCCATATACATCTCAGCACACTTTAAAACCTAATCAAAAGTTTTCATTTCATGCTCCTTCAAAAATACAACCATATCTCTGTCACAAGCATTGAAAAATTGGTCTATTAAAATTAGATCAAACAAGTCATCAAATGTTTCTTCACAAGCAGCTAATTCCACCCACCTCTCAAGGTTATTTTTCAATCTATTCCCAAATTGCTGAGCGGCCTCGTTCTTCAAGAATTTATAGTTACGAAATCTCAACCTATATCCTTCTGAAGTGCTCTGAAAACAACGAAATAATACCTCTTCAACGCAATCAAAATCCTCAACCTCAACAGGTGAAAGGTGCTGATTAGTTTCCAAAGCTTTCCCTTGTAATAATGACGCTAAACTAACAAACCAAATGTCTTTGCTCCATACAGCACTAACGGCTAAACGTCTTAAAATATAGGTGTCAATACTATCAGTGACATCATTAAAGATAGGTAGATCAGTATATTTTTTCTTATCATTTCCCTGCATTTGTAACTTTAATAGTCCGACTTCTAATTGTTATTTTCCATTTTACTTTCTTCTGCCTTTTCTTCTCTCTCCATTTCCCTTGTCCTTTATAATGCCCTTTCTTGAATAAGTCTTGTCTTTTCAACAAAATCCCTTGAATCGTAATGACCCAAAACATATTTCCTTCCTCCCTGTTCGGGTGCCAAATTGACATGTGAATTTTATAGTTACAGCTTGTTATGGCTCAATTCACTAGGGTGGAGTAGAGCGTTCCCTTCATAAAGTATTCACATACAAGACAATGGTAAATATTGCAGAAAGGAAACTATTTTCTTAAAAAAAAAAAAAATATATCTATTACAAAAAAAAAAAAAACTCAAACTTAACATAAACCAAAATAATAAGGAAGTACACTTAAATGCAAATTATTAAACAATCGGAACCAATACACTAATACATCATCGTATAACATAATGAAATACCCCAGGGCAAAATAGTCAGTAGGTGACTTGCGGTCAACACCTAAAAGAAAACCCATGGAGTAATAAAACACAGTAACAAAAGATGATCAGCACCCAAGACGTATTACGGTAAAGCTACCCACTCCATGGGGATTCTTCCAGTTTATGCAAGGGCTACCGGACCACGTCTTTACACTGCCACACTACTCTTCAAAGCAGAGCACCTCCGTGCTTGCTGACGAGCTCCCTAGAGCAGTAGTCAAAGTTTTCGGCAACGTTATCGCTTCGTTAACAAGTGCAACGAGAGTCAAATTGATAAACTATATATATATATATATATATATATATATATATATATATATATATATATATATATATATATATATATATATATATATATATATATATAGATATAGATATATATATATATATATATATATATATATATATATATATATATATATATGTAATATGTATATATATATATATATATATATATATATATGCATATATGTATATAGATAATATATATATATATATATATATATATATATACTTATATTTATATATAAATACATACATATATATATATATATATATATATATATATATATATATGTATATATATATACGTGTGTGTGTAAAAATATATATATATATATATATATATATATATATATATATATATATATATATATGATTTATATATATATATATATATATATATATATATATATATATATATATATATATGTGTGTGTGTGTGTGTGTGTATTATAGCCACGGAAGGAAAAAG
>NC_090728.1:78888254-78945754 GCF_036898095.1 Palaemon carinicauda
AAATATCTCTACAATCATTTATCTATATTTTTGGGCTCAGGCCATGTCGTCCAGATGGAAGTTCCTATTAGGTAGCTTTCTAGGGTATATTTGACTACAGTGATATTCCCAGAGAATTTTACCTTAAGGTATCCAGAATTCTAACTCCTGGAGCGAATATCCTTAAATAATCTCACAGGGATATCGCATAATATCAGAGGACGTATTCTTGACACGTCACATAGCTATCTTTGCCCCGAACAGTATTGATGCTTCGAGGGGGAATAGTGACAAGAATCTGAAACTAGAATGAAAAGAGAGCCGCTCATAAAGCATCTCTCCTATTCCGTTTCCAGTGTGTATCTGATGAAGGAGGTAGCGGCCGCTTTATTCCTTTTCGTGTAGCTCTACTACTCGGTGTTTTCCCTTGTGTTCTCTCGTTATTTTGGATTTATTTCAACATTCTGATGAATTCTCCGGCCTCTTCTGCCTCTAGGAAGTTGAGTATTATCTTTACTATGTATAAATGTAAGCTCTTGTCGTTTTGAATTAAATAAAAGTTATTTTAACGTAAACAAGAGCTGTTGCCTACCGGAGGCATCCTGGATGCTATCGCTCGCTCTTATGGGTCATTTAGTTAGCTGGAGCGACGTTCCCGGTTTGTTACGCTTTAATAATTAAGCTATTTAGCTCCGCTAGGAATGCTTATATTATACCGTCAGTTTTTAGCTCGGTGATTTCGACATGGGTCGAGGTACCGATCTTGCCCTTCGTGAGGCTTCGTAGCCTAGACGTCTGGCACTAGTACTTTCATGCATGATATAAGTTTTTCCGAATGTTATATTATTGAAGCTATAGGCAAATATTTTATACATGTAAGATATTGTTGAATGTTTTTCCAAGATTGTATACGAGAGAGTTTCGGTGATTTAGGTAATCGATTCTCATCTTACCTAGTCTAGTATTCTAGGTACAGTAGTATACTTCCGCACATCCCCGATTGTTCTTTTCTCCTCCGGAGGCTAAGTTCAATCCCTCTCTCCCTTTGTAAGCCTTCGGTTTAATCCTAGTGGTTCTATCTGTATAATAATTCAGGTATAACTATTCTAGGATATGTCTGTCCTGACCTGATAACCAGAGTGACTGTTTTTTTGGGTTAGGGCAGAACATCAGTTTCTAGTCTGTGGTCTGCTTCTTCCTAGCATAGAGAATGAGTCTCCTTTGCTAGGTTAGGGGCGAACACAGGAAGCTTTGCTTCCCTAGTCCATGTTGGAAGGGTTCTGTAAGAGATGATTCCTTCCTCTAGTGGCCTAGCAGACTGTCCTGTGTTGTTTTTTTCGGGCTGGAGAATGAGTTTTCTCTGTTGCCCGGCGAAATAACTTCACCTAGCTTTGTTCTGGTTGGGAGGAGGTTAGCAAGTATTGCCAGTCTTCCTCCCTAATAGACAACTCTTGGTTAGGATGAGCTTCCCTAACGGCTGAGTGTCTCCTGCTAGAACGAAGTCTATAGGACCCTTATCCCTTCCCCACCTCTTTTTCTTTTATTTTCTTTTGGCCGTAGTCCTACTTCCGTACCTAGTATAGGTTAGGATGGAGGACAGGCTCAGCTCTCTGCCGGCTGGCACTACGTGTCGGCTGGCAGAGACCCTTTATTCTTTGCAGAGTGAACCCCAGACCTCCTTTGGTCTCTCTTCCATGTCTGCCGGTAGAGCCCGACAGGCTATGGATTCTTTGGAAGCCTGAATGCTACATTCTCCCCTTCCATAAGTTCACTCTTTCTAGATGGAAGGTCGTATGGCAATGCCGCCTTATAACCTTACATCCATACTGTTTCTCTGACTATTGTGTTGCACCGCTAACCAGGATGCCGGCTTAACAGCCGACAGCTGGGCAGATGGAGGTTCTCTGGTTCTTGACTACTGTCGGCGGGCATGGGTTTTATTACCTTTGCCTGCCGGCAGTGGAAACACAGCCTGAATCTGCTGGCCACTACGATTAGCGGCCGGCAGCCGGGTGTTAGTGTTTTAAGCCGTCGGCTGGCAATGATTGACGGCCGGCACACAGTCGCGAATCAGTGGGCTGCCGCCTATTAGTTAAAAATAGTATATTTTTGAACTATACAGGGGTAGATGCCAGCCGGCACGTGCAGGCGCACACCGGCACGTACCGACGCATGCTAGCCGGCACAACAGCATGCAATATACAGTAGTTTCTGTATTCGTAGTGTAGTACACACTGCATTAGCAGAAACTGCTGTACAGAGTTTGTGATAACACTAAAGCTCTTCATCATACTTAATGTTATCTTGTACAGCCTTTTGTTGACACTGTACAATATATAGAAAGTAAGTTCTTTCTGTATTTTTCTATCCCGTATATCAAAACTTTATCTCAAGGTGTGAACTACACCTTAAATTTCCGTTTAGGAAATTACGTAAGGTATTCTAGAATAGAATTAACCTTAGTTTTAATATCTCAGGAGGTTTCAGCAATTGACTGGACAGGAAATACAAGTATGTGTCTTTCCTACTAACTTTTATAGCTTTTCTATATAAGCTAAATGTTTTAATATAAGTGAAAAGCCTTCACTTGATACTCATGGATTTTTCTTCTCTTTACAGGAGGACCATCCGAAGTGCGGGAGTGTGTTCTTTAATGTCCGCAGTAAGTGCTTCTGTGGACATCAACATTGTAGGAGGCACGCAGCATGCGCAGCCTCCAGAGGTGATCTCCGGTATTATGACCCTCAGGTTTGTACAGTATGTTCTAACCTGATTACTGAGGCTTTTGACGACCCCAAGTCGACGGAGTCAAGGAATGCTGTCAGGGAAAAGTTGCGATCCTGGGTGAGGGGTTTTCAGAAAAACACCTCAGGCCCCTACCTTCCAAATGAGAAGATGAGGGCCTACCTTTTCCCTAAAGCATCGGCTGATGCAATCATCCCCCAGCCTCAGGTGGAGATACCAACTGCCCAGAATCCAGTGGATTCTGAAGTCTCGGCTGCCCTTCAAGACATCCAATTGGACGATAGGATGTCGGAGGTGTCGGATTCTACAGAGAAGGACCTTCTAGGAGAAGGTCAAGAGGAGGAGCTGTGCCAGGCTCCTCAAGTAGAAGAGGAAGAAATCGATGAGGTGTCGGTTACATCGGTTCCGGACCCAGAACCTGTTCCCTCTACATTGTCTACTATCCCAGATGACCTGGGAAGGACTCTTTCTTCTATTGTTGAGATGATCCAACAAATTCAGAAGAAGAATGATGAGAAGGAGGCTGCAATGAAACTGGAGATACGTAGACTTGCAGCATCACGTCGGCCCCAGAAGCGACTCAACGTGAAGGATCTTAACTTTGTGCTCCGATACCAATCCTTGGAGGTATGCCGAACACATGCCAATGACAATCGGGAAGATCGTCATATCTGAAAAGTTGGGAGCAATTCCCTGGAAGAGGTGGAATTTTGGCCAAACAAGATTCTTATCCGGACTGCTATGTCCGTCTTAGGAAGGAGCCAGCCTTAAAGGAGGAGACGGAGCCGAAGGAGGTCATAGTTTTGACCATAGTAAAGCTCAGACGTTACTAGCGAGCTCGATGAAAGAGAGGGGCTTCACTAACTCAAAGGTGCCCGCCTTGAGTAAGAAGCTTCCCTCCTTTGTGGCCTCTCCTACAAGAGCCTTTCCCTTCTTGGAAAAGGGATATAGGGCTGCCTTAAAAGCGGTGGAGGCAGGGAAACCATGCCCCTCCTTGGAGGAGTGCAAGCTGTTATCTCTGACCTTGCCCTTGGACCAAGAAGACTGGAAGGACGTACACCTTACCTTCTCAGTCGGGAAGCTGGAAGCTGATATTGCTGAACGCCAGTTCGGTGAGGCGCTTCCAAAACCGTCAGAGGTTCTCTTGCGTAGAGAACAAGAGACAAAGGAAAGACTTGCGGCACCGATGTCGTAGCAAACGACACTAGAAACGATGGCAAGTGACCCCAAGAACCAGGACATGTTCATGGTTGTGGCCAAAACCCATCTGGCCACAGTTACGAAGGATTTCTATAGCTTTATTAAAGCTAGGAGAGCCTGTAGAGAGTTCGTGTTCACCTCGGCTGCGGTGAGGCACGAACCGAGGAAACTGATCTCCTCTCGTATTTGGGGTAAAGACCTCTTTCCCAATGAAGTGGGGCCGCCACAGAGAACCTCTCAAAAAGTGGGGCCTAGATCTTAAGAGAAAGTCTTCTCCTGATGAGGGTCCCCAACCCAAGAGGAAGACAAAAAAGCCTAGGCCACCCTCTCGGCCGGCTAAACCCTACCGACAGCAACATCAACAACAACTTCCTGTGACCGCGGTGCCTCAGATAGTGGCACAACCTCCAACCACGTACCAGCTGGTACCTCAACAAACGGCGACACAGTCGCCAGTTCTTAGCCCGGCCTCCGAAAGGCAGACTTCTTCCTTTCGTTTGAGAGCCAGAGGAACAGCCAGAGGTTCTTCTAGATGCCCTTCAAGAGGAAGGGGATCCAGGGGAGGACGCGGGCAAGGAGGCAAGGCCTCAGGTCCACAACAGCAGAAGTAGATACTTCCAGTAGGAGGGAGACTACAGCTTTTTAGGGATCGCTGGACCTTCGATCCCTGGGCCCACAGCCTAAATAAGAATGGACTAGGTTGGAGCTGGAGCAGTCCTCCACCTCAATTTCCTCAATTTTTCCAACACTCAACCCCCGCTCTGGAAGAATATGTCCGAGAGCTCTTAGACAAAAGAGTAATCCAGAAGATTAAGTCCATCAAATTCCAAGGAAGGCTGTTTTGTGTTCCAAAGAAGGACTCAGAAAAACTCAGTCATTCTAGATTTGTCGCCAGTCAACAAGTTCATAGCGAACTACAAGTTCAGAATGCTCACACTTCAACACATAAGGACCCTACTGCCCAAAAGGGCATATGCTGTGTCTATAGACTTGTTTGACGTTTATTGGCGCGTTCCAATTAATCGTCACCTCTCCCCCTACCTAGGCTTCAAGTTACATTGATAACTTTACGCCTTCAGAACCATGCCTTTCGGGCTAAACATAGCCCCAAGGATTTTCACGAAGCTCACAAACGCAGCCGTCCATCAATTACGCCTAAAGGGGGTCCTAGTAGTAGCCTACTTGGACGACTGGCTGGTGTGGGCAGCATCCAGGACAGAATGCATGCAATCTTCTAAGATAGTGATCCAGTTCCTGGAACATCTGGGATTCAAGATCAACATGAAAAAAGTCTCGTCTTTCTCCTGCTCAAAAATTTCCGTGGTTGGGAATCCACTGGAATTTGGAGTCACATCAGCTTTCCATTCCTAGCAAGAAAAGCAAAGAAATAGCAGGATCTGTCAAGAGACTACTAAAATCCAAACGGATATCAAGACGCGAACAGGAGAGAGTGCTGGGCTCTCTACAGTTTGCTTCGATAACAGATCCAATGCTAAGAGCACAGCTTAAGGATGCAACAGAAGTCTGGAGAAAATACACACCAAACTGCGAACGCTTCTCAAGCCGTGCTCCAATGCCAAGCAATTGAAGAAATCAATACTTCTTCAACCTCCTCCCCCGTCAGTAACTATTCACACAGACGCTTCAAAGGAAGGCTGGGGAGGCCACTCTCATAAGATGAGAGTCCAAGGAGCTTGGTCCAATCTTTTCAAGTCATTTCACATCAACTTTCTAGAAGCCATGGCAGTACTTCTGACACTGAAGAAAGTTTCTCCTTGCCACTCGACCCACATAAGACTGGTTCTAGACAGCGAGGTGGTAGTGAGATGCCTGAATCGACAAGAGTCGAGGTCACCTCAAATCAACCAAGTGATGTTGGCCATATTCCGTTTGGCGGAAAGGAAGAAATGGCACCTGTCAGCAGTTCACATTCAAGGGTTCCGCAATGTGACAGCGGACGCTCTATCTAGGTTTACACCTATAGAGTCAGAATGGTCCCTTGATGCAGGATCGTTCTCCTTCATCTCGAGTCAAGTCCCAGAGCTGCAGATAGACCTCTTTGCGACGAAAGACAACATGAAAATAGTTTGTTACGTGTCCCTTTACGAGGATCCGTTAGCGGAGGCAGTGGACGCTATGTCCCTGGACTGGAACAGATGGTCCAGTATCTACCTGTTCCCTCCGCACACCTCCTTTTGAAGGTCCTCGATATGCTGAGATCCTTCAAAGGGAAAGCAGCAATAGTGGCCCACAAGTGGGCAAATAGCGTGTGGTTCCCTCTGGCATTGGAACCTACATCTCATGATTTTCTCTCCTTAACGATGAGAAAAAGATTCGGTGTTTAAAAGTCGGTTTAGACTTTAGGAGGAAACCAGAAGACATTATGAGGCTTCAGGGAAGAAATAGCTATCCTTTGTCAAGGCGAAGAAACCAAAAGAAATCCCGACAGATTCCTATTTATCGTTCTTCATTCACCTTCATGAGCAAGGTTTAGCAGCCTACACATTTCTATTGTTCAAGCCTGCCTTGACAAGTCAGATACCATATGCCTTACAGGTCGACCTTTCTAACGAGGTTCTTAATGAACTAGCCCTTCAGCACTTCCAAAGACCCTTTGCTTGGTCATTAGATATGATTCCTCATTGTGTATAAATGATGAACAATGAGGAATGTGCTTAGAAGGTTTTGAATTTAAGTCATATTTCTGTTTGTACTCGCCTTTGGGGGCCAGAGTTAGTGAATAGTGGCTCTCTCTAGAGAGGAAGGCCACGTCCAGTTCTTGGAGGGAGAACTGAATCTATTTCCAAACCCAACGTTTTTTACCAGGAACAAGCTACCCACCAACAGGTGGGGTCCTTAGAGAATCTGCCCTCTGGAGGAAGATGCATCTCTATGCCCAGTGGAGTGCCTAAAGGTCTATCTTCATAAAACTTCAGACTTTATGGGAGGACAGCTGTTCAGAAGAGAACCCCTGGGTTCAAAGTTATCTATAATTAAGGGCGAAATTCAACCGTGTTATTCGCAGAACGGATCCAGACAGTACACCCGTTAGTCATGATCCGAGGAAAGTTGCCTCTTCCATAAAATTTCTTTAATTATATGGACTTTGAACATCCTTGTTTGCACACTGGCTGGTAGTCATCCAAGGCGTTCTTTATGCACTATGCGAAGCAAGTGGAGCAACTTATGAGATCTGTGGTAGCAGCAGGTAGAATTCTTTAACCTTCTGTTTTAAGTCTGCGAAGAACAGTGTAATTATTTTGGGACGATTAATTAGGAGGGTGCACGTGTAGTCACTGTATGTTACTACACGCTGAGCGATAGGCCACAAAAGTGTCCTTACGAACTGTTCCATTGACGTCGGTAATCTATAGCATAATACGGACACTTGTGCCAAGCGTTTTTTTTACGCTAGTGTATGTAAACAGTATACAGACTATATCATTATTATTAATAATTCTATTGAAGTGGCAAATCTGTTTCCTAGTAGATGAAACAATATTTTCTGTTGACGGTTTTTCTTTATGTTTTTACGCATATCATCCACATTTTATGAATTTTATAAATGTTGATCTGATATGTTCGTTTATTAAATTTTAATAGACTAGTTCATTGTGAACCCTGCGTGTTTTTCGCCCACACTCATTTTATTAGAAAGGTACTGAGCATTAAGATTAAGATATGGATATTTTTATCATGGTATGTCTTTCGAGACTGTTCCCTGATTCAAGCAAAAGTCCACTCACTCTAACCCTTCCTTGGAAGGGTTGACATGGTACTGTGACGGCGCCGAGTAAGGTTGTGAACTCAAAGACAGGTTGGAAACGACTGAGTTATATTATTGTAGAACATTCTCCTTATATACAAAACCTCAAGGCAACAGGACATAACAAGTTCACAAGACAGACAATATTACAGAGGAAAAACCAGACATGAATTTTCATGTTCGTTTTAGTGCGAGGGAAGAGCGAAGATACAAGCATAATATATACAAAAGGAATTATGTACAATTGTGTGAAACACGGTTGGTACATGGCTCCCCCCCTAAAAATGACATACTGTACATGTTAAATAGGGCGCCCTGATCTAGAGAGGCGAACTGTAGGCGGGTCATCTGGCAGAAGATAAGCAGGTTTTAGACGATCAATGGAGACCCAGTCTTCTTTGCCCCGAATGTTTAGGAGGAATGCTTTCGGACTGCGTCGGATCACAAGGAAAGGGCCCATGTAAGGGGGCGTTAGTGGTGGCTTGCTGGTGTCGTTGCGCAGGAAGACGTGCGTTGCAGAGTGCAAGTCCTTTGGTATGTGATGCTTCGCTGGGGGCTTGTAAGTCTGGCGGCACGGAGTAAATTTTCCCACGACGTGACGTATGCGCTGGAGATCGTCGGAGGAGATTGTAGAAGGAAAAAATTCGGCAGGGACGACCAACGGATCGCCATACACCATTTCGGCTGCCGAGACGTCGAGGGCGTCTTTAGGAGTGGTCCTTAGTCCCAGGAGGACCCAGGGAAGCTGAGTAAACCAGTTGCAATCCTTGCAACGGGGCATCAAAGCTGCTTTGAGGGTGCGATGAAAACGTTCAACCATTCCATTGGCAGCGGGGTTGTAGGCCGTTGTCTGATGTAGGGTGATGCCCAGGAGATTCGCTAATGATGTCCACAATTGAGAGGTGAAAGTGGTTCCCCTGTCAGAAGTAATATGCTCAGGGATACCGAATCTTGAAATCCATCCAGAGAGTAAGGCAGATGTACATGAGGTGGACGTTGCAGTTTCCATGGGAATTGCTTCAGGCCAACGAGTGGAGCGGTCGATGACGGTAAACAGGTAACGATGTCCTTGTGATGTAGGTAGGGGGCCTACAACGTCGATGTGAATGTGTGCGAAACGACGCTGAGGTTGAGGAAAGGTGCCCACTCCTGAATCCGTGTGTCGATGTACTTTGGAAGTTTGGCAAGAAGTACAGGCGCGGACCCAATCCTTAGCATCCTTTGAAATGCCGTGCCAAATGAACTTTGCCTTCAGCAGCTGTGCAGTAGAACAGCACGAGGGATGTGAAAGGCCGTGGATGAAATCAAACACCTGTCGGCGCATGGGAGCAGGAATCCAAGGTCGCAGTCTACCAGTACTGACGTCCCAGAGGAGGGTGGTGTTGGAGTCTTCAAGGGGAAAATCTTCCCAACGGAGGGACGTGCAGGATGTCCTACAAGCTTGATACTCTGGATCCTGTCGTTGGGCTTCAGCCAGGGCGTTGTAATCCAATCCCAGTTGAATGGCAGCCAACGTGTTTCTTGACAGGGCATCGGCAACGGGATTCATTTTCCCAGGGACGTATTGGAGGGTGCAATTGTATTCAGCCACGGCGGAGAGATGTCGGCGTTGACGGGCAGACCAGGCGTCAGACTGTTGAGTGAAAGCGTGCACCAGAGGCATGTGGTCTGTGCGAATGACGAAGGGCGTACCTTCTAAGAAAAGGCGAAAATAACGGACAGCCAAGTGCACCGCCAGCAATTCTCGATCGAAGGTAGAATAACCCGATTCTGCCTTGGACAGTTTTCTGCTGAAGAAGGCCAATGGGCGGGGCGAGCCTTTGACCCCCTGCTCGAGTACTGCACCAATAGCGACATCGCTGGCATCGGTGGAGAGAAGGAGAGGGGCGTGTGGGATAGGAAAAGTGAGAGCCGCAGCAGTTGATAGGGCCTTCTTTGCATTGCAGAAGGCTGCTTCTTTAAGGGGACCCCACTTCAGGTCCTTTGGCTTGCCCTTGAGGGAGGCGTAGAGGGAAGCAAGAGTGGCGGTAATGGCTGGCAGAAAACGGTGATAATAGTTGATCATGCCCAAGAATTCCTGCAGAGCTTTGACGGTCGAGGGCGCAGGGAAATTCTGAACGGCTGCTACCTTCTCAGGGAGGGCATAGAATCCTTCAGGAGTGATACGGTGCCCTAAGAACGACACTTCGTTGGCGCCAATGGTACACTTGTCGTACCGGACTACAAGGCCGTTTTGTTGCAGGCGTTCGAGCACGATGCGCAGGTGACGGAGGTGTTCATCTTTTGAGGAGGAGAACACAAGTATGTCGTCCACATAACATACACAGAAAGGGAGGTCCCCTAAGATGCCATCCATGAGACGTTGAAACGTTGCCCCAGCATTACGAAGGCCAAAACAGGAGTAATTGAAGGTGTATGTGCCAAACGGAGTGGTGATGGCGGTCTTGGGGATGTCTTCTGGGTTCATAGGCACCTGATAATACCCCTTCAGGAGGTCGAGCGTAGAGAAAACCTTCGCTTTGTGCAGGTAGGAGGTTACATCGACAATGTTTGGGAGGGGGTAGTGATCCGGTTCTGTTTGCATGTTCAGGTTCCTGTAATCCCCGCACGGACGGAGGGAGCCGTCTTTCTTCAGAACGATGTGTAAGGGTGACGACCATGGGCTGGAGGACTTTTGGCAAAGGCCCATATTCTCCATTTCGGCGAACGTCTGTTTGGCGGCTGCCAATCGTTCCGGTGCCAGACGTCTGAATTTTGCGAAGACTGGGGGTCCCGTCGTCTTGATATGGAGATAAATACCGTGCTTGGCAGGAACCGTGGGCGTTTGGCGAAGTTCTGGACGGAAAACTTCCGGGTACGACGTGAGGAGGTGGGCGTAGGCATCCGTGGGTGCGCTGATGTGGAGAGCGAGGTTAGAGGGGGCGGGTTGAAGAGGTGTCGACAAGTACGAGTCTGCGTTGACCAATCGTCGGTGGGCGACATCGACCAGAAGGTGGAAATGAGAGAGGAAATCCGCACCGAGGATTGGCATTGTGACGTCAGCAACAAGAAACTTCCAATTGAATTTACCGTTTCCGAACGATAATGTGAGGTTCTCGTAACCGTAGGTGGGTATCGCAGATCCGTTGGCAGCTACCAAGCGGACGTCGGCAGATGTAGGCAGACTACGTTGTGCCTTGAAGAGTTTCCTTGGCAAAAGAGAACGACAAGCACCCGTGTCTACCAAAAATCGCACGCCCGTTCATGCATCCTGTAAAAAGAAAAGATTAGAAACATGGGAGGCCACCACCACAAGCGATGGCCTACTTACACGTTTTTTGGCCACTGACAATCTTTGGCACATTTCTTTGCGGTTGCCCCGAATCTGAAGTGGTAGTAGCAAAACTGCGGCGGATGGGAGGTAGTAAGTGGCTGTAGAAGTCGTTCGTTGGGGCGCGAGCGATTGGTGGGTGGTGGGCGGCTTTGTCGCCGCTTCGGCACGTCATGGGGTAGGCGTGTATGTCCTACGGCATTCATGTCAGCTTCGGTTGACGTTGAATAGGCATCCTCGTCGTCAGGGGTGGAGGCGTTGATGGAGGTCTTGAAGTGGCTGTCCATAAGGGCGTCGGCTTTGGTCATCAAGTCCTTTATGGGTAAACTATCGACATCGGGTATGGCAGCGCGTACAGGTTCGGGTAAACGGTGTATCCAAAGGGCACGAAGTAGGGTCACCTCACGAGGAGAGCCGTCTGCGGCAGGTTGAAGGCGAGCGATACTGTTCATTTCCCTGAGGGCAAGCGAAGCCCTTTGGTCCCCCAACGGTTGTTGCGAGAGCTGAAAAAGCTTTGCTATACGGGCGGCTGGCGACGGCGAGTACTGCTGTAAAAGGTATGTTTTGAGGGCGTCATACGCTATTGGGGTGTCTCCTTGTTCACAAAGCCAGTCGGATATTTCTGGGAAGGTGTCCTCGGGTATCGCCGCGAGAACATAATCCGCTTTGGTGGTTGAGCGAGTCACGCCACTGATACGGAAGCGGACTTCTGCGCGTTGAAACCAAGCAAACGCCTCTGCGGTGGCGAACGATGAAAGTTTCAATGGGGCAGCCGCAACGCCAACTGCTGTAGTAGAGTCCGTCTCCGTCATAGTACCAACGATGGAGGGGCGAGGGAGGTGGGGGTGGAAGGCAGTGGGAGAGAGTCGACTTCTGGGGTCACCAATGTGACGGCGCCGAGTAAGGTTGTGAACTCAAAGGCAGGTTGGAAACGACTGAGTTATATTATTGTAGAACATTCTCCTTATATACAAAACCTCAAGGCAACAGGACATAACAAGTTCACAAGACAGATAATATTACAGAGGAAAAACCAGACATGAATTTTCATGTTCGTTTTAGTGCGAGGGAAGAGCGAAGATACAAGCATAATATATACAAAAGGAATAATGTACAATTGTGTGAAACACGGTTGGTACAGTACCCTAACGGGTTGGTGGCAAAGAGGCAAAATTTGTTTCTATGCGGATACAACCATTATCCAATAGTTTATAAGAGTATTCACATTGAGGAAGGTGTCACAAATTCATTCTGACATTGGTGACTCTTATACAAACTTTGCTTTATATTATATAGGGCAAGACCACTATACAGGCTTGTCATTTTGTCATCCATAAATTTTTATGTACTCCTCGAGACTTTTTCCAGAGTCTAGTACGACTCTTCCCTGTAGGGGGCAGGAAGCACTAGCATAGTTCATGCTTAGATGAAATGATGTATGACGGTAACATCATAGGTCTCTAGGTCTAGACGGACCAGGAAAATACTTTCTTGAGAGTATGGCACTGATTGAGAATCCACAGATACAGTAATGCTCTGGTAAACTTCCATCAGGACGACATGGCCTGAGCCCAAAAAACGGATTTTGAGCGAAGCGAAAAATCTATTTTTGGGTGAGGTAGCCATGTCGTCCTGATGGACCCGCCCTTCCTTTTATTGTAAAAGGGCCTGTTGACCCCTCCCTATAGTACAGTATCTGTAACACCTCGTATATCGCTACAAGGATTAAACAGGGCACTACCCCCTTCACTAGATACACACTGGAAACGGAATAGGAGAGATGCCTTATGAGCGGCTCTCTTTTCATTCTCGTTTCAGATTCTTGTCACTATTCCCCCTTCGAAGCGTTAATACTGTACGGGGCAAAGATAGCTATGTGACGTGTCAAGAATACGTCCTCTGATATTATGCGATATCCCTGTGAGATTATTTAGGGATATTCGCTCCAGGAGTTAGAAATCTGGATACCTAAAGGTAAAATTCTCTGGGAATATCACTGTAGTCAAATATACCCTAGAAAGCTACCTAATAGGAACTTCCATCAGGACGACATGGCCTGAGCCCAAAAATAGATTTTTCGCTTCGCTCAAAATCCGTTATTTTGCATTACAGCTTCTTACAGGCATTGCTTTTTGATAACTGGCTAGTCCATCAATGATTGTTAACAGGTAGATATTCTCTCCCTTACTTCAAAGGAAAGGTCCGACCATATCACTTACGACATTCTGAAAAGCATCTTCTACCAATGGAATATTATAACAAGGAGCCATGGGAATTTCTTGATTAAATTTACCAAAAATTTTACATTCGTGACAACTTTAAACATATCTTTTCATGTCACTTGTCATCTTTGGCTAAAGTATGTAGTACTTATATGCTAGAAAGTTTTATTTACCCCAAAATGTCTTTGATCATCGCGTGTTTGTCTCAAAATTAATTAGTCACGCTTCCTAGGGATTACTGATTGTTTGATAACCTCTTTGCTAACTGACGTGGGACAAATGTAATGACACTCTGTGTTTTAGTCAATATGGTTTCCTTACAAATGTTAATAGGTTTATGCATCATTCACCTCACATTCAAAAATTCAAGTCAGTGTCTCATCCTCTCTATACAACTTGTCTAGCTCATTCTTGTTTAACATGTTAGCTCTAGATCCATCACAGCACCTATCATATGAATCCACTGCATCCATATAGTACAGCTATATCGTCAGCTTGGCTAACACCTTCAACACCGATAGAGTGATTCTTCTCAGCCATACTCATGATAAGATCAACCTCACCTCCTCTGTCATACTTGTTTAAATTCATGAACTCATGCTGCTTCGAATTCATGAACATACTATATTTGTATTCTATATCTGTATCCAAACCTGGCCTAATTACTACCATTTCAGGCACTGGAACGACATGTAAACTAGAATTCACACACTTTGATGTATCTAAATCATTAACAATAATATTATCCACACCATCAACTGGTAAATGGCCTACTACTCTTACTTTCACATCTCATGACACTTCCTGACATTTATGTTCATTTTCAACAAAGGACAAACAATGCAAGTGTTCGGAAACCCACCTAAAATAACTTTTTTTTTTTTATGGTGATTACTCCCCTTGTTGGTGCTCTGTCTCTCATAATAAGGCAGACAGAAACTCCAGTGTCCTGAAGCACTTCTCTTGAATCCCCTCCTTCAAGTGCAGAAACTACACTTTCAGACAGAAACTCTCTATAAAATTTCCTAGTTTCTTTCATAATGTCAATCCAACTTAACGAAATATTATCAAATAGAGACACAAATTTCTTGACATTTTTACCTTCAGCTAGACAGTTCCTTGCTAGATGCCATTTCTCAATGTAACAGAATCAAGATAATTCGGAACTACTAACTGGCCATTTGTTCTTACAAACCTTGGAAGTATAACCAGGTTTTCCACATGCATAACTGTTGTGTGTGTAATGTAGTTAATACTATTAGAACTGCGGTTATGTTGTGCTTACCTGCAATGATAAGGTATAGTTGTTATGTTTATCCCATTTTCGGTGTAAGTGTTGTCTGTGCAATCTGGTTCATTTTATCGAAAATCTGGCTCTTTAGTGCTTACCTTGCAATGATGAGGTATTGTCATTATAGTTATCCCATCTTGTCGCTGGATATGTATTACTGATGGAAGTAAAGAAGACAAATCTGTACATTGGTATTTGTTGTAGAAGCTTGAGGTATGAATTACATTTGATTTCATCACTAATTAGGAAATCCTTTCTATTTTTTACTGTACCCACTTAGTCTTCATAAACTTCCTTGAACTCTCATAAGATATTATTTACAGAAACTTCATTATTGTTTTATCTTCTGTTCCTGTAACGTTCGAGAAAAAAATGTGTCAATCTAATTTAAGATTCTGTAACCAATGTAGGCCAAGTAAGATCTTTCCTTTGACTTTAACTGCAATTAATGGCGTTTTGCCTAGATTTTGTTTCTTACACTAATTCTTATAATTAACCTATTACCCTAATGTCATACCTATAACAACATTTTAAGACTCTACTTGTACTTTTTATGAACAAATTATGAATGATCTATGCCATTCTCTCAGACATAATTGGTACATTAGCTGCTGTGTTAACCTACATTTCCATTGGTTTACCATTTATTGTCACTTCTTCCATATGTTTCTTTACATCTTTGCAGACAGAATTTATATGAAACGCAAAATCAGTTTCTGGCTTTTCCTGATGGTCATAATAATTTTCTGTATTACTTTCTTGGTCTATAGACTACCAGTAACAACTGCAGTATTTACATTATTTTTGTATTGTTTAGAAAATCTGTAAATATTTTGCAAGTGGTCCCTCTTTCACAATTATGACATGTCCTGTGAATTGGTACCTTTCATAGAACTCATTAACCTTAGGAAGAAAGTATGCGGTAAGAGCCTGAATTGCAACTTCACTTGTGTCCCTTGCTGGTTGCAAGATCTTAAAAATTTCACGGACCTCTTGACCCACATTACGCAGTAACAGTGTTATCTTCTGTTCATCCTTAATATTACCCAATGCTTCCAAATAAATCTTGAGATACTTACACAATTCTTCAATCTTGTAGCAAGAGAATCTGGATCTGCTGCAATGCTGAATTACTCAGGGCATTTGACATCTAACACCATTGTAAAAAAGAAATCCTACCTAAATTAGACTAAGCTAACTAAATTCTGATGTTAAATTCTCATAAACTGGGATAAATGAATTCTGATGGTAAATGTGTTTTTAGACTAGGTCTTCCCTGTTTTTGTGGTTAATATATGGTATATTAATTTCTAGTTAAACTGAAATTTACCATGGGAAATAGACGAGTGATCTCTAATTTGGCATCTTTTTCTTTTATGACTAATGGGGGTGGGGTATGATAACTTACGCATCAATCGATTAAAATCTGAACACCATCTCCTTTTCTAAGTGCTTTGTTTACTTCACGGAGACTGATGGTGGTTTACTGATTATGCGTTGTTTGCATCCTCGTTTTGCAGCTGTTCTGTTTTTGTACGACGTAATCGTTACCTATTTTTTCTAACCAATTAAAGGTCTTTAACATTTATGCACAAGTTCCCAGATGTTCTTTTAAAAGGCCAGTTTTTCCCTTGCCGCTTCATTTCTAGTATGACTATAGTTAGAAAAATATGTCTCCTAAAGGATGTTGAATATATTTCGAAATTTAGCGTAATTCCATTTATTTCGGTAATTATGTTGAAAACGACGTCAGTATTGCTGCTGCTTTGAAATAAGAAATACCCACGAAATATTGATCCACATGGTTAGCATGCACTGCCTATGTGCTGTTTACTGGAACATAGGAGCAGTGAGATTGTGTTAATTTGCAAGTGAAGTAAGCCACAGTTGAGAAAATATTATTCCATGAATGTGATATAAATCATAGGTAATTATGATATTTTAATAGTAACCCAAATGGATGGCGTGCACATTGCAACCATGTACTGCATGCCAAAACAGAGGAGCAGTGATATAATGTACATTCGGGAGCGAGCCGAACCACATCGGAACAAAAGCCATCTGAAGGACATGATATGAATTATAAATAGACTAATTGTGATGCTTTAATTTAATGCCACTTACGTGAACCTTATATTTCTCCAAGTGGCTTTCTTATGTTCATTGTGCATTTTTGGCCATTACTTTTGCTGCAAATACTTTTTATTCCTCTGGGATCTCCAAAGGTGTTATTATATATATGGAAATTTATTGCCCGTCTTTACTACAATTACTTTTTTTTTTTTATTTACTGCCCGTCTTTTCTACGATTATTATTTTTTTTCTTTTTTCTTTGACAAAACCAGTATATCTTAATGATGAACTGTAAGAAATGTATTCAGCTTCCGATTGCAATATTTACTTTTTCATTACTTATTTATTTTGCAAAATGGTTGGAATGGTATGTTTACTGTAACACCTGTTTAGATTGTTTTTTCAACGAAGATTTTGTGTTTAGAAAAAATGCAATTGTCACGTTTCATATACCATTTCAACGGACATTCCTAGTATTTTTACATGTTATAATAAAAATGGGAAAATATGAACATTGCAATATAAAAAATATTATTGCTAATTTATTTGAAGAAGGATAAAAAGTTATTGCCGATTTTTGCTCGAAGATTTTTCCTTTTCCTTTACAAAACCTATATATTTTATTGCTGATCTATCTTCATCATTATCATCATCATCTCCTTCTTCCTCTTCTTCTACGCCTATTAACACAAAGGGACAATCGTCTCTATCTTGAGCCTCTAAATCAATACTTCTCCATCCCTCACCTCCTACTTCCCGCAGCATAGTCCTTAGCCATGTAGGCCTGGGTCTTCCAACTCTTTTTGTGCCTTGAAAGTCTGGTGAACTAATCTCTCTTGAGGAGAGCGAAGAGCATCCCCAGACTATCTCCATCTACCGCTTACCATGATCTCATACGCATATAGCACTTATGTAATCTCTTATAGTTTCATTTCTAATCCTGTCCTTCCGTTTAACTCCCAATATTCTTCTAAGCGCTTTATTCTCAAATCGACGAAATCGGTTGGATATTGTTTCATTGTCATATCACGACTCATGTTCATACAGTTACACAGATCTCGCTAAACTGATATATAACCTGATTTTTATATGTAATTTCAGGCGATTTGATTGCCAAATTTTTCTTAACTTACCTATTGTCTGATTTATTCTTTTTTTTTTTCATCTTTCATCAAAACTCCAATTCTAAAGACCCTGTATTAGAGATCATGGTTCCAAAATAGTTATATGATTCTATGTCACTAATCATTTCTCCAATGATATTTCATCTTCCATTGCATATTCCGTTCTCGTCATCTCTATCTTTCTTCTATGTCGTTTTGCTAATAAGGACAGCGTCATATTTACACTCTAGGTCTTCTAATTTCCTGTTACTAATCCAGTCCAATCCTTCTCCACCATCCCCAACTGTTCTATGCATTACAAAATCCAAGAGGAGGATAAACAACATAGCTGACAACACATTCCCTTGAAGTACTCCACTGTTCACTGGAAATTCATTTGATAGGACTCCATTAACATAAACTTTGCACTTTCTATGCTCATGAACAGACTTAATTGAATTTACATATTTAAAAGGAACTCTATGATAACGCATGAATCTCTACAAAATTGGCTGATGCACACTATCAAAACCTTTTTCATAGTCCACAAATTTCATCAAATTTGGATGTCGATATTCTACACATTGCTGTACAACATGTCTTAAAATGAGAATTTGGTCCGTACAACTACCTTTCCGAAATCCTGCTTGTTCATCTCTCTAGTATGTTTAAAATTAGCATAATATATATTGTTATGACAATTAACATTTGTGTGATGCCTCTGTAACTATTACAATCAGTCAGATCTCCTTTTTTGCCATTTCCACCAACACTCCTAGCTTCCATTCATCGGGTTTTGTCTCTTCATGCCACATTATATAAAATAATCATATAAGTATTTTGGAAATCCTTTCATTTTTTGCCTAAATCATCTCAGCAGTTATTCCATCGTATCCAGGTGCTTTCCATCTCTTGGGATTTTAATGATAACTTCGACTTAAAACACACTGAATTCATTCATGGGCACATCAGGTATATCAAAAAAATTATTCCCTTCATATCTCCTATTCATGACCTCACTAAAGTGTTCCATCCAACGTTGCTTTTCTTCATATTTCACTGTTGTTATAACAGATCCATCTCTCTTTTTTATGGTTATATGATTCTTCTAGTTTTACCTCAGTAGAGACTTAATTACATTTCTTACACCCTAACCACTCTCTGAATTCATGGCCTTGTCATCTTCCTCTTCTTTCATGTCCAAATATTCTCTCCCGTCATTCCTGGTTTTCTTTTGACTTCACTATCAATACTGGAATATTTAACATGCTCTACTTTGTAATTTTTATTACTTCCTCGAAAACTTTAAAAAATCAATTTTTGTCTTTGTCTCCTTTTTATGGTATCCAAAGTATCATTCAATATCCATGGTAATTTTATATCCTTGTAACTGCATGACCCAAACCTTCACTACTAACTGACTGAGGTATCTTCTTAATTTCACACCATTCTTCATTGATTGTCAATTCTTTGTCTCTTGAAGTCTGTAGGACTGCATATCGATTCATATACTCAATTGCAAATGTTTCTCTGTGCTCATCTTCTAAAAATTTGGTTTTCTATTTACATTTCTGTTGGGTGTTTTCAGTTTTAATATCAGCGTAGCAATGATGAGCTGATGATCACTACTAATGTCTGCACCTCTACAGCTTCTTACATTTCTCAGAGTCCTCATCGTTTCTTTATCAATGGCTATGTGATGTATTTCATTTTTGTAATTACCAAATGGTGAAGTCCATATATATTTGTGAATGTCCTTATGCTAAGAAAGAGAACCTCCGATAACAAGACTGTTTGTTGAACAAAAACTTATAAAATGTTCTTATTTTCATCTGCAATTTTGCCAAAAACTCAACACCCATCACATTCTCTTTACTTTGATTATGCCTTCCAACTTTAGTATTGAGGTCACCAATCACAATTTTCATATCTCTCTCTGGATCTTGTTTGCTAGTTCATTTGTTTAAGAACGCCTTGCCTTTTGCAAGATACAGGCTCTTGTATTGACAGACCGTAAGGGATATTGTTTATTACACTCTGCAGTTCTTCATAGTATTCATATTTCCTTTCTTCAGTGGAATCATTTGCTGGTGCATAGCAAACTATAATACTCATATTGCTGCATTGCTTTGATTTAGACTTTGTAAGCTCTACATTTCGTTAATGCCTTTTCTTCTCTTGGTATTATCACTCCTATTCCTCTTCCAACTCCCTCAGTTCTTCCTGAGTAGATGTATATTGCCTTGGTCTAAGGTTTCTTTACCAATCCCCTTACAAGATATTTCACTTAGGACCAGGATATCCAAACTATATTTCATAAACTCATTCTTCACTTGCTGTAACTTCCTAATCTGATTCATGGTTCTAACAATCCGATTACCAATTTTAAATTTTTCTTCAGTATTTATAAAATGGTAGATTCTTAGCATCCCGCTACGCCTGGGACTGCGTGCCTTTCAATCATTTTCACTTTCCATAGATTGACTAAATCCGGAGATGATTCACCAGCTAAATTCATTAAAGGATAGCCAGTTCTTTGTGACGCACATTGCCTATCCAAGTCAAGTGCCCCCTGCTGGCCCATACTGTTTCCATTAAGATCATCTGCCAGGCATCGAGAGTAGAAGCCAAGGAGACATATTATCTATCGCCTTAAACCCAATCTATCACCCTCCTGTCAGTGACTTAATTGAGATTTAAGGGAGCATTTCCTCCACACCCAAAGTTCTCATTACTCATTAGGTTGGTCATCCTCTTATACTCGTATAACCGTTGGAGAACATGGATTGCTAAGATATACTCCCTAGCACAGTAATATACCGCCTAGCACAGTAATCTACCGCCTAGTAAGGTAAAGATATAACGCCTAACACAGTAAATATATATCATCTAGCACAGTAATATACTGCCTAGCACAGTAAATATACCACCTAGCACGGTATATATAGTAACGGCATTTATTTAGCTTTCCATCATATTTTTCATATATTTCAGCATTATCCATTACTTATTTATTAAGCAAAATGGCATAAAAGGTGTGTTGACAGTAAGATGTATCTGAGCCATATTTTCCACGATAATTTTATGAAAACATATCTAATTATTTTTATGCAAGCACGGATTCAGCAAGTTCAAAGAATGGGGGTGGTCAGAAAACATAACCAAAGCATATGGGGGTCTGTGAGGCGATGTAAGCCCCTCACCCAAAGCTGACGCCAGTTTAAGGCTATTCAGAGCTATTTCTCATGTATTTGAAACCATTATCTCCTTATAATTGAAATAAAAAAGTGAATGAGCATAATACATTTCAGGAGTAATCTTAAAATAACTTTTAATAAAGGACTATTCATTCCCGGGAAACCTTATCAGTTGACTATCTCTGAGTTATATCCGTAATTATTGCAACTATTAAACGGAAGATGTTGGAGGCTTGAAAGTTTTTGTAAATTCCAAGCTTCATATCATGAAACCTTTTTAATTTCTTCATATAAGACTTTTCTCCGAAGAAAAGCCTGGTTTTTATTTCTTTGAAGCTTATTATTATTATTATTATTATTATTATTATTATTATTATTATTATTATTATTATTATTATTATTAATATCATTATTATTATTATCATTATTATTATCATTACTAGGTAAGCTACAACCCTAGTTGGAAAAGCAGGATGCCAATAAACCCATGGGCTCCATAGAGAAAAATAACCCAGAGAGGGAAGGAAATAAGAAAATGAATAAAATATATGGAAAGTAACAAATAATCAATATAAAATTTTTAAGAAGAGTAACTACATTTATATAGATCTTTCATATATAAACTATAAAAAGAGACTTATGTCAGCCTGTTCAACAAAAAATATTTGAAGTTTTGAAGTTGTACCGTTTCAATTATACGATTAGGATGATCATTCCACAACTTGGTCACAGCTGGAATAAAACTTCTAGACTACTGTGTAGTATTGAGCCTCATGATGGAGATGGCCTGAGTATTAGAATTAATTACATACTTAGTATTACTAACATGATGATAATGTCCAGTGAGATATGAACGCATAGGATGGCCAAAATTCTGAAAAATCCTATGCAACATGCTTAACAAACTAATTGAATGACGGTGCTAGAGAATATTATCTAGATCAGGAATAAAAACAAAAATTAATAAACAGTAAGATCCTGCCCAACAAATTAAAATGAGAATCAGCAGGTGAAGAACAGACAGGAGAACAATACTCGAAACAAGTAGAATGAAAAAATGTGAACACTTCTTTAGAATAGATTGATCACCGAAAACATCAAAAGACTTTATCATTGAGACAATTTCTTGTGCAAGTTCAAGGAGGAGAGAGATAGACTGAGTGGTACTTGAGAGTAAGGGGTTGGGAGGGGCAGGGAGGGGGAGGATAAGGATGAAGGATTAGGTTGCGTGGCCGCAAGAGAGCTATCACTCGAGCGGTGCTGAAGGCGATGTCGGATCCGAGCTTGTTCTGATAAGTAGCCCGGGAGGGAAACATTTCCAACCGCCATAATCATTTGTGTTTTCATTCAAATATAGATATAAAATACCAGGGCAGTAGCCTAATGAAATATACACTATTATACATGGATATTGTGGAAATTCTTTCCATGCTTTATTTTAGTCACCCCCGTTATTCCATTTTTTATTTTTTATTTGTTATTTTCTGGGTTTTACGCATCTCGTTTTTCTTTTGTTTCGTTTGTAACCTTCATTATTATACCTTTAAATATTCATTGCTGCTAACAAGTCCATCACTCCCCTGTAATGCTTTACCTTTCATCACCTCATTCCTCTGTAGATGATTTTATCTCATTTCCTGAGCTCACAGTACATTGCTTGACGATGCTACCGACCGTCGACAATTTTTAAAAACAGCGCTTGGTTGCATTCTGTTCCAAATGCTCTTGAAGCTTTGGATGTTTAACCACAATTGGTTTATATTTAAGTAACTCTTTAATTTCCGTAACTCATTGATCTTACCTTATTGCTATTTACATCTCAGAACCTATTTATAAGTCTATTTAGCTAGGATTGTTTCCTGTGTTATTGAATATCACTAAACGCCACTTAATTTTGTTTTATGTATGTTAATCTTTATAAGCCAGACAGTAGGATTTCTTTATAATTACTTTCACCTGGAGTTTCAAGAATGATCTTTGTATTTATAAAAAGCACCCTTCAGCGAACCACGTACTCATGGAAATTTGAAGAAGAAGCACTCGACCGGCTTGAACCAGCTCAGCGGCGGCAGGCAGGAGCGTGTGAGCGGCCCACTTAAAAAACGGAAGCGTGGAAGACGGACGTAGGCATAGCCCCTTCAGCGTGGACGCCG
The DNA here is from genome assembly GCF_036898095.1 of Palaemon carinicauda. Taxonomy (NCBI): domain Eukaryota; kingdom Metazoa; phylum Arthropoda; class Malacostraca; order Decapoda; family Palaemonidae; genus Palaemon; species Palaemon carinicauda. The sequence goes on from NC_090728.1 coordinate 78,911,294, forward strand.
CTTCAACTTAGGCGTCGCTTTGAGCCATTATTTAGAAGATAGTCTGACGAAGACAAAACACGTCACTGCAGAACTGAAGATGCACCGTGTTCTTAACAGTTTACAAGATGCTTCCACTACGTCTATAATCAACCCTCAAGAGCGTGAGTACTAATTAACGGTGCTCAACCTTGGCCAAAGAACTGTCCCCCCTTTTTTCTAGCCTTTATTTGATGATGTGCACATTTAGCTAGGAAGTCATGTTCAAACTGTCTGGTTTAATCATTCGTGGCGTGTCGGTTACTATAAGTTGTGTTCCCGTTCCCCTCTATCAAGTTTGAATTTTTTTGCCCGAGAGGAATGTGTTCAAAGTAGTGAGTAGAACTTTTGGTATTATTTCAGTCACCATTTTTACTTTCATTAGTTGATTAGTTATTTGTTTTTTTATTTACAATTTAATTGATTTGATCATTTTCTTGGCATTTTTCATTTTTCATATGCCATGCGGTCTTTATTCAAATTTCAATTAGGTAGTTTTGCTGGTTTTTCCTGTGTCAGTTAGGTAAAAATTCCTGTTGTACTTTATGGAAATAAAAGCCACTGTTAGGTTAAAATTATTAACAGTTTTTAACTTAAGCTTTACATTTTGAAATGACTAAATGAGTTAGCTCATGAGTTGAGATATGACTTAAGGGTAAATTTATATTTACGTCAATCTAAAGCTATTGGTGTCAATCCTTTATTGTAATGTTCTACGGTATTACCTCCCGGTGGTCCTTAGGACGTTTTGACTTTTACAGTACTGCTCCCCCAACTCTTTGTGAAACTGTCGTTAATGTAACTGATTCAGTCCAACCACACTTGATTGGGATTTACTATTCTGCACCCTGGAGTAGCGTCTGAACATCAAGGTGATATCGGTGCTGACAGCCTCGGTATAGAATAATCTTTGGGCTTAAACGTGTGTAGGGAAAGCAAACCGTCTTCGTTGCGGTTCTCTAGTTTGTCAAGTGTGAGTGTTGGCGGTGTATCCTTCAGGCTCGGGTCCGGAAATCAGAAACGGGGAGGCCTTTCCCGTAATTATTTCCCACATTTAAATGAATCTGACACCATTGATTTGTGGAATAATGAAATTTAAAAATTACAAATTATTTTGTAGCGTTTTCGGTACATAAACATCACCCACCTAAGTCGTACCTCAAAACCTCACACATTAGCCAATTTGTTGAATGATTAAGCCCAGACTTTAATAGGTAACGAGATGTACAGTGTTTTAGGACGTAATTTATGGTAACCTTTGACGAATAAAGACACCTGTGTAACCAAGCGTTTCAGCCAGAAAGTTCTACCCTGAAGGAGAACTCAGGTTTTATTTTATTTGTTCGGATCATCGGTATATGTTGCACGTTTTTCGTATGTACTGTGAGCTTTGGAGCTGCTATTTTGATCTGTTCATTTTTCCCCTTAACCATTAATTCATTTTCACGCTTTGGTTTACTGTTCCCCATTATAGGTAGGCTACCTTTATCCTTGTCCTTTGTACCCCTCTCGGTGACCGTTTGTCTGTAAAATTCTCTCTGTGGTGTGTTATCTAAGTCTGACTTTATTTGTCTGCATAATTTTTTTTTTTTGTGTGTGTGGATCTTCTGTACCATCGTACACGTGGTCTTCCTAAGATGGCAGCCAAAGACAGTCACATTAAACTCCCACAGCAGGCTGTGGAGATGCCGGCTACTTTAGACCTTAATGCTTGTCTTGAAGAACAAACGCAGGACTTCAGATTCATTTACGAAGAGGCAAACATAACTCTGAAATCTGTTTCCTCAATAGATTTTGCCTGTGCAACCCCTGAGGGTTTAGAGCACTGTAAAAACAAAGTAGGTAGAGTTCTTGCGGAACTTAGGGACTTTAAAACTTTGTGGAAACCTCATTGGAACAACCCTACTGTCCTGTCAGTTATACCGATCTTGTCAGTTTGTTAACTGACGCAGATACGATGCACCTACAACTTGTAACACAGGGGGAAATCAAACCTTCAAATCCCCCTCAAGTGCTTAGCGCTGACCCTCAGTTTGTATGCATTTCAGTCGCTGCAGATCCTGATCCCCCTCCCTTCGATGGTCGTAGAGATTGTTGGTCCGGCTGGTGGAATTTGTTTCGCCAGACGGTACATGAAAATTCCAAGTACTCTCCCTGTTATGAACCGCCTTAATGGTTCAACAGGTTCTTTTACAATACTAAAAGAATTGGGACTGGAATGAACCGATGGACTACAACTACCAAAGGGCCGGGTATAAAAGATAATACTAAAGTACCTTAACCTAGTTTATTATACAAAAATATATACTATAATTACAAGTGAGTACAGGTAATGGGAAGCACAGTGACATAAATGATCGTTACCACAAAACCAGTTAACATTTAAAATTACAAATACAGTTTACTGAAATTCAAAGTAAATAAAAATCACCATTAACAATAGTCATCAACAAAAAACACAGTAAGCAGCAGCAATGAAAAATTAATAAGAGAATCTTCTCATTATTACACTGGTTCCTCCAACATATAAACATCTACAAACAATCCCTGATCCTCGAGGACGTCCATCGAACACTACGGGAACGACCACGACAGTGTCGATACGACAGCCACTTTGCTGCCACCGAAGAATAACTCTTCAAAACCATCTCGACCTCGACGGCTAGGTGGAGGACAAGTCACCATCAACTAGGAGATACTCCAAAGCTGTGTCTGCTGCTCTTTCTCGACTGCATCCCGAGAAACGGTCCATCTGGCTTCCCAAACCTGACTAAAGCTTGTCACTCACAACGTGTCAAAAGTAAACAAGACACCCGCCTTGACAAAGAAAAAGAGGGCAGTTAAAAATAAAATGAAACTAGGTTGTTTCAAAGTCAAACAACCTACCACTGTGGAGGATTTATTTTTTGTTTTATTTTATTTTTGGTTTTGCCAAATCCTGTGAGAGAGAGAGAGAGAGAGAGAGAGAGAGAGAGAGAGAGAGAGAGAGAGAGAGAGAGATATTGTGTTAGCGAGCGAAAGTATTTAGGTTAACGATCGTTTGTGGTGAGAAAGACTGTTGGTACAAATGAGATTGTTTGTTTACATTTTTAGTAAGGTTACGACAGTGGTGAATGTTTCGGAGCGAATGCTTTTTTTGATTGACTGCGTCCTGAGTCAGTTGTGTGAACGCTGGAATTATTATTTTTCTTTACCAGCGAGGAAGTGATTTTTGATTTTCTGAGTAAGTACAGTTTTGTTTATCTTTGCTTGTCGTGATTGTGAATGATAGGAACAATTTATTATTTATCTTTGATTATAGTGCGATAGTTCAGTTGGCTAGAAGTGTTCGTAAGTGTTTTTCTTTCTTTATTTTTGGCAGGCCGTGATTCCTCCTTTGGAGAGACCCAAGTTTTTTGAAAGTGGATGTATTGTTGATGACTTGGCCTGTATTACGATTTTGTTTGGACTGCTCATTTGATTGATCAACTGTTGACGACCTGGCCTGTTTATTACAATTAAGATTTAGGATGATGATGATGATGATGATGATGATGATATCGACGACGATGACACCCATGACCCCGAGGAGTTAAGTCCGTTATGGAAATTGAAAACAATCTTCGGGTTTCATATAGTGGTGTTGTGCCATAAAAGACAGTTGGCTTGTGTGTATAGACACTGTTGGTGTCTATAAAATATATATAAACACAGATATTTATTTGGGTGTTGGTGTGCGGTTGATTTAAGTTTTGTTAGGGGTTTCGTTGATTATTTGAATGGTGGTTATTATATATTTAGTGTGAAGTTTATGATTAGTTGTAAGTGTGATTATTATTTTGATTGTGAATGGTTCCATGTTAAGTATTGTGGTATTAGGAAATATAGTTTTAAGGGTATGTTTTGTTTTGTTTGTCCTTTTGTCCAAGAGTCCAGTTGATAAAATAAGGGGAAAGTTTGTGTTGTGGGACCATTGTCAGTAGGTGTGATTCAGGGTGTGGGGCTTGTTTTTTTAACATCCCGCCACATTATTTTGGCGCCCGAACAGGGACTGCTGAGGCGGGACTGATAGCTGGACTCTTTGACGAAGGACTGATAGGATACGAATTTAGAATTAAGGTTGAAGAAAAATGGAAGGTAAATACAAGGCTTTGGAGGAGGAATTGCGGCTGAGTAAGGAGCTTGAGGAGAAATTGTTGGAAGAGAATAAGTGGTTAAGGTGTGAGAATGAGGAGATGCATAGGAAACTGAGGGAAATTCAGGGAACTGTAGAGAGAGTGGAAGAGGGTGTTGAGATGAGGATGCGAGAGAATGAAGAACGAATGGAGAAACGAATGGAAGATATGATGGGGCAAGTCATGGGGATGATGAAAACTATAATGGGGGAAGGTGCAGTCGGAGGAGTGTCCTCAGCTTCGGGTAATGGGTTGATAGTGGATGAGAAGGTTAAGGTTAGTGATAATGGGAAAGGAAGTGATAGTGATAGTAGTAATAGTGATGGTGATATTGAAGATAAGGGAATTAGGCATAGTAAGGATGAACAGAAAGGTGAGAGGAAAGATGAAAGGAAAGGTAAAAGTGATGTGAAGAAAGAGAAGAAAAAGTATCAGGTTGATAGCAAGGACGATCGTGAATGGGTGAAAGTGGTAAGTAAGAAAAAGGGTAAGAAGGGAATGGTTAAGGATAGGAATTTAAGTGTGGAAGTGGATTCATTATATTCGAATGAGGAAGAAGGTAACAAGGGAGTAGACAGTGATGATAGCAGTGAGAATGAACGTGATGTGTGTAAGACTGTGTTTATGAGAGAGGTACCTCGGTGTGAAAGGTTCAATGAGCATAGCAGTAGGGATGTATATGATTTTTTCAAGGAGTATGAGAGGTATTGTCAGGATTAGTATGGTGATAGTAAAAGAGTTTGGGCTAGGGAGTTAGGAGAATATTTGACTGGGTATTTGTTGACGATGTATGGAGTGATAATGAGTGTAGGGGACGTTGATTATGAAAGTGTGAAAAAGAGAATAATTGAGCAGGTAAAACGTATGAAAGGGAGTGTTAAGTATAAGCGTAAGAATGATTTTGATGAAGCACGGATGAATGCAGGAGAAGCGATATCAATGTACGTATGTAGGTTGGAAACTTTAGCTAGGAAGAAGTATGGGGATGAAGGTATAAATGAGAATAAGGAGTTAATGAGGAAGTTTTTGGCTACTGTACCCGAGAATGTTGCTGAGTTTGTTAATTTGAAACGGAAGGAGAAAATGAGGTGGACGAAAGAAAGATTGACATGGGATGATATTTTAGAGATAGTTGAGGATTACGAGTTGGATAGGTGTATGAAAGAAAGTAAATCTGTGAGTGTAAGAACTGGAATGGAGGAAAGTGTGCCAGAATTTGTTAGTTTTAGAGATGCTGTTATGAGAGGACCGATGAGGGTAGCTGATAGTGTAGTAGATAGGAGTGTTAGGGCGAGTAATGTGGGAATACCTGTAAGAACAAATGAAGGGTTTAGGCAAGGGAATCAGGTTTGGAGGGATAGGAGTGCTAGTGCGCCGCAAGGTAGGTCAGATAGTTGTATCCGTGAAGAGAAGTGTTATAGATGTGGGAAAGTAGGACATAAGAAGAATAAATGTAGATGGGCTCTTGGTGCTTGTTTTGGATGTGGTGAGGTGAGGCATAGAATTAGCGAGTGCAAGAAAGAGAAAGGGGTAAAATGTTATCGGTGTGGTATGACAGGGCACATAGCGAGTGGATGTCGGAGTAATCGTACAAATGTGATTTGCGGTAATTGTGGTAAGGATGGTCATTATGCTAGAATGTGCAAGGAGCCACGGGGTAAGTGTACTGAATGTGGTGCAGATGGGCATGTAGCTAGGGTATGTAGGAAGAAGGGAGTAAATCAGCCAGGATGTTCGGGAAACTAGAGTGTAAGAGGGTTCAGCTGGGTGAGTCCTCGAGTGTGTGCGGAGTGAATGTGATGCATGTTCGTGAAGGTTTACTACATGAAGACGTGATGGGCGAAAGAGCTTATGACTGCATGAGTGCAAAAGTAAATTTTAATGGAATAGAGCTAGTTGGTCTGATTGATACTGGTTGTGGTGTCAATTTAATGTTTAGGAATGCATACGATAAGGTAAGGGATGTGTGTGAATTTAGGGGGTGTAAAGGTGAAGTGAAAGGTATCGGTAATTTAAGTATGTCTGTGCAAGGAAAGTTACGTGAAAATGTTATGATTGGGGGCTGATGATGGAAGATAATGATTTTTATGTGGTTGAGGGAGTAAATGACAAATACGATGTGTTGTTAGGTTATAACTTCTTGAAAAAATGCGGTATGATTGTACATCCTAGTGTAAATATGATAGAGATGAAAGTTAAGGGTAAATTTTGTGGGGAATTTTATTTGAATGAAGATGGTAGTGTATGTACGAAGGTATGGAAAGGTGTGCCGTTAATAGCAAAAGAAGGTGTTAAATTGTCAAAAGATGCAAGTGAGGTTGTCAGTGTAAAAGTTGCATGGCCGAATAGTCTGGGAATTGCCAATAGTGACAGTTGTGAATATGTAGTGGAAGGTTCGGAAGCAAGTAATTTGGTGAAAGCAAGTGTGCATGTGTATGATGGTATTTTGAATTTGCAGGAGCCGAAGGTGTATGTGAGCTTGTTGCCGACTGTAAGGAGGAAGAGAATACGGGGTATACGTGAGGGTGATTGCATGGGATGTATGTATACGTTGGTCAATGTAGAGGATGAAAGGTATGTTAAATTGAGACGTGTTATGACGGGTAAGATAAAGCCGGATGACGATTGGGACTATGAAAGTTTGAAAGAAAGAATTAATGTAGATGAGAATACAAGTGAGGGAGAAAGGGAACAATTGTATAGGATGTTATGGGATAGACGGAGAGTTTTGAGTCGCGGTGACGAGGATTGTGGAGGATCAAAGCTGCCTGAATTTAAGATAGTTCTTAGTAATGATACCCCCATATATCAGCGTCCCCGACATTTTTCACGCCTATTGCCAGAGAAATAGAAGAGCAGTGCCAGGAGTTAGAGCAAATGGGTGTAATAGAAAGGAGTGAGAGTGCCTGGAATAGCCCTATTGTACCTGTAAGAAAGCCGGATGGAAGTTTACGTATGTGTATAGATTATAGGAAGGTGAATGAAGTAACTGTTAAAGAACGTTTTCCGATGAATGTAGTGTCTGACTGTGTGTATAAGATGCATGGTATGAAAGTTTTTACAAAGTTAGATTTAGTTAGGGGCTATTACCAGATGCCTCTGGCAGAGGGGAGCAGGCCCATTACGGCATTTTCAAGTAGAAATTGTCATTATCAGTTTAAAAGATTAAGTTTTGGCCTTGCTAATGCGCCTGCTGCCTTCCAGAGGGCAATGAATGTAGTTCTGGCTGGGTTTGATAGACAGAAGGGGACTGTTTTTATTGATGATATTTTGATTGCTAGTGAGACTGTTGAGGAACACATGCAGTTGCTTGGAGCAGTATTAGAACGGTTGATAGAAGTTGGTGTGAAAGTTAAGCTTGAAAAGTGTACATGGTTGGCCGGGGAGGTGGAATTTCTTGGGCATGTGGTGAGTGAATCGGGTATAAGGAAGAGAGAAAAGTTTGTGAGTAAGGTGAGAGAGTTTCCACGTCCTCATACGGTGCGTGAGTTGAGAGGTTTTCTTGGGTTAATTGAATTTGGTCGGAAGTTTGTCAGAGATTGTTCGGGAATAGGGAAGCCTTTGAATGAGTGGACAGGTAAGAGAAATAGTACGAGACTGAAATGGGATGAGCGTATGATTGAAGCATTTGAAAACTTGAAAGAAGAGGCTGCAAGAAACGTCACTTTGGCCTTTCCCGATTATAGTGAACATGCGAGTATGCTAGAGTTATATACGGATGCTAGTGGGATTAGTATGGGTGGTTGCTTGGTTCAAATGCAAAGAATAAACGGAGATGAACAGTTGAGAGTGATAGCGTATGTAAGTAAAGCATTTAATAAGGGTGAGCGAAAGTATTCCACGATTGAAAGGGAGTTGGCTGCGATAAGGTTTTGCGTGAAAGCGTTGAAGGTATTTTTGTATGGTGTGAAATTTATTGTGCGTACTGACCATCAGCCCCTAGTGTACATGATTAGGAAAGAGTCTGTGAATGCTAGAGTTGCGAGGACAATAGAGGATTTGAATGAATTTGACTTTAAGCTAGAATATGTACCTGGGAGTAAGAACGTGATAGCAGATGCGATGTCAAGGATGCATGGTAAGATAGAAGAGAGTAGCGAGAATGATAGTAATTTTGAAAGGTTGCCGGAAGATTTAATGGTGGTACAAAGTTTTGAAGGGGATGACATGGTGTATAAATGTATTTTGTGTGGGTTAAATAAGGTTAAATTGAAGGGTTTGAATAGGGATATACCTGCTAGTATAGATGAGCTTAGAATGAGTGTTAGGAATGAAGTGTCGAAAGAAATGGCATATAAGGAGGAGGATAGTATGCTTGAGGGTGAATTGTTATCAAAAGTATTGTTGGTAGTAAGTATGTTATATGATGTCACTGTTTATTTGTATTTTGGGTGGAATCGTCCGATGCAGTACCGAGCAAATAAAGAGATTGAAAGGGAGTATATATTGAGGTTACAATGTAATGAAAGATGTTGCAAGTTGTTGAGTAAGAAGGAGGATTGTCTGAGTGACTTGAATCCGAGTGGTATGAGCATGGAAGATAGCGAAGATGACCATGGGTGTGATAAGGATGACCCTATTGATAGGAGAGTAAACATTTGTATGCATGGTGTAAAAGGAAGAATGATGACGTATGTGGGTATAAATGAGAATGAATACTGTAGTTTAATTGATACAGGTGCGCAAGTGTCATTAGTGAATATGTCTGTTATCAAGGAAATAGAGCGGTACAATTAGGAAGTGAAAAGGCAATGTACGAGTGTGAGAATTCATGGGATAGGTAAAGGAAGTTTGCTAGTTTGGGAAGAAGTGCGTTTGAAAGTAAAACTGGGAAGTATGGAGGTGGAACATAATTTTATTGAAATGGGAGAGAATGAGATGCCTAGTTGTTTTTTGATAGGAATTGACTTTTTAAGATTGCATGATTTATCAGTTGATATTGGTAGTGGTTTGCTTCTGAAGAATGGATGTGAAGTAGTTGTGATAGAAGATAATAGTGTATTTATGGCGAATTTTGTTGGCATGGTTGATATTACGAGGAGTGAGGATGATCTACTGACTAAAGAGGAGGTGGAAGAAATGCACGATGAATGTGAGGAAATTAAAAGGTTACGTGAATGTATGTTGAATAGTATTGAGGTAGAAGAATGGCCGTCTGATTTAGAGGTGTATAAGAAAGTTAGTAAGAGACTTATTGTGTGTAAGAATATTGTTTATTTTCTACATAAAGGAATGGATGAAGATATATATGTTCCTGTGTTTCCAATGCATGCAGCAGTAAGTATGTGTATGTTAGTGCATGACAGATATGGGCATATGGGTAAGAATAAATTATGGGAATGCATGCGTGAGAGATTGTTTACACCTGGGTTGAGTCAGATATGTAAGGATGTAGCGACTACGTGTGAAGATTGCCAAAAAGGGAAGTATCAGAGAGTGCATGCTAATCCGCCTGTTTTGAGATTACGTATGAAAGAACCATTTGAGATGTTTGTGATTGATTGTGTTTCGTTGCCTGTGACTGCGAGAAGACATGTGGGAATGATTGTTATGGTTGATCACATGAGTAAATTTACCTATGCAATACCCATCAAGGATAAACGGAGCGAGACTGTTGCAAGAATGGTTGGTCAAGTGATGTTGCCGATGTGTGTGTGTAAGCCTGTGAGAATGTTCAGTGATAATTTCCCTGAGTTTGTTGGATGGGCGTTTGAGCAGATGTTAAGAGAATGGGGTATTGAACATGTGTATTCGACTCCTTATATGCCAAGTGCGAATGGGTTGGCTGAAAGGACTGTAAGAACATTAACTGAAATTTTGCGAATGATGAGTACATGTGATAATGATTGGGATTTGTATGTTGGTAGAGCGTTGTGGGCTTACAATGCAACAGTGCATAAGAGTACGGGTATGTCTCCATGTAAGTTTGTTTTAAATTTTGAAAAGATAATAAGACCGAGGTTGGGTGTGTCGGAGGATGATAGAGATGTGTGGAGGAAAGCAAATAAGAGGTTTGAAAGCTTTAAAGTTGGTGAGAGAGTGATGAAAGAAGTAATTGAAAAGGGTAGAATGAATGTAAATAAGGTGCGTGATAAATTTGAAGGTCCCTATGATGTGTTAGAAGTTGGTTCGAGTGGATTAAGTTACGTTTTGGGTAAGTTGTGTGTGGGTGGTATTGTGGAAAAAATTAGGGCCCACCACAACCAGTTGCGTAAATGGAAAGAGGTACCTGAGTATATCCAAGAGAATGGGATGAGTAAATGGTTGAAAAGGAACAAGGGTGAACCTAGTATGTATGAGGACTTAGGTCTGGAAGGTAAACAGTTAGTGTTAGTAGAATATAAGAAAAGGAAGAATACAAGAGCTTTAAGTAAAGATGAAAGAAGGGGAAATTTTATAAGTAAAAGTGAGAATAGAAATAAGTATGACAAGGGTGTAAATGTGCAAGTGTGTATGGATGATAAATGTGTTAATACAGATGAATCATGGCTGAGTATGAATGATACCTATAGTGTGTGTGGCTTTTCCTTAGGTGATGTAAAAGAAAGGATGACGAATGCGAGAGTGAGAGATAGGAGAATGATTAGTAGTATGAATGAATCTTTTACTAAAGTTGAGAATGTTTTTGATGAAATGGATGAACTGTTTACAGAAATGAGTGTAATTATAGGGCCAGATGAGAACGAGGTAGATATGATTGTACATGATATATTAGATGATAGGGATTTAGATAGGAATAGTGTTAATGTAGCGAATGATTGTGATAAGGAAGAAGTGAATGAGAGAGTATATGGAGGCCCAGTTACTCGGAGTAGAGGTCCCGTTCCCGACTGCGACTGGGTTATGAAAAAAATAATGTAAGTGTTGTGTGAGAAGGATTTGGCAAAGTAAGGGGGGAAGAATGTGGAGGATTTATTTTTTGTTTTATTTTATTTTTGGTTTTGCCAAATCCTGTGAGAGAGAGAGAGAGAGAGAGAGAGAGAGAGAGAGAGAGAGAGAGAGAGAGAGAGAGAGAGAGAGAGAGAGAGATATTGTGTTAGCGAGCGAAAGTAGTTAGGTTAACGATCGTTTGTGGTGAGAAAGACTGTTGGTACAAATGAGATTGTTTGTTTACATTTTTAGTAAGGTTACGACAGTGGTGAATGTTTCGGAGCGAATGCTTTTTTTGATTGACTGCGTCCTGAGTCAGTTGTGTGAACGCTGGAATTATTATTTTTCTTTACCAGCGAGGAAGTGATTTTTGATTTTCTGAGTAAGTACAGTTTTGTTTATCTTTGCTTGTCGTGATTGTGAATGATAGGAACAATTTATTATTTATCTTTGATTATAGTGCGATAGTTCAGTTGGCTAGAAGTGTTCGTAAGTGTTTTTCTTTCTTTATTTTTGGCAGGCCGTGATTCCTCCTTTGGAGAGACCCAAGTTTTTTGAAAGTGGAAGTATTGTTGATGACTTGGCCTGTATTACAATTTTGTTTGGACTGCTCATTTGATTGATCAACTGTTGACGACCTGGCCTGTTTATTACAATTAAGATTTAGGATGATGATGATGATGATGATGATGATATCGACGACGATGACACCCATGACCCCGAGGAGTTAAGTCCGTTATGGAAATTTAAAACAATCTTCGGGTTTCATATAGTGGTGTTGTGCCATAAAAGACAGTTGGCTTGTGTGTATAGACACTGTTGGTGTCTATAAAATATATATAAACACAGATATTTATTTGGGTGTTGGTGTGCGGTTGATTTAAGTTTTGTTAGGGGTTTCGTTGATTATTTGAATGGTGGTTATTATATATTTAGTGTGAAGTTTATGATTAGTTGTAAGTGTGATTATTATTTTGATTGTGAATGGTTCCATGTTAAGTATTGTGGTATTAGGAAATATAGTTTTAAGGGTATGTTTTGTTTTGTTTGTCCTTTTGTCCAAGAGTCCAGTTGATAAAGTAAGGGGAAAGTTTGTGTTGTGGGACCATTGTCAGTAGGTGTGATTCAGGGTGTGGGGCTTGTTTTTTTAACATCCCGCCACAACACCTCCACACTCAAAAAAAAAAAAAAATCAGAAATTTTTTTTCCAGATCACTCTCTCACCCACCCCCAAAGATGTCACAGAACCATCGGCCAAAACAGACCCAATCCTGTCACGGTCGCCAACTGTTACAACCTCCCTGGTTGTAATGCAGGTTCTTTTAAGATAGTTACATTCTCAAGGATTGCAGTCGGTAAAAGTACGTCAGTGATAAGGAAAAACGAAAACAGAGACCCAAGAAAACTTAACAATATTTATTATAAACTAGAACAATGACTTAAATCAACCTTGTGAGATTAAATACACTTAATTGTACATAATATTCAAGAGAACAAATAGCTGGTTCTCGGGAACTCACAAGAAAAACCTAAAGCTACTACACTAAACCCTAAACATGAGAAAATTCTAAGAGAGAAAACATTTAATAATAACCAAGTGGATCCAAATACGGCTAGCCAAAATAATCAATAACCTAATAATAAAAAGGTAGAAGGAAGTAGGAGATGAAAACAATGAAAACCTTAATATATCTACCTATCTTACAAAACTAAGCAATACAGAATTAAACATAGTTACACAACATATAACAATAAAACTCGTACATATACAAATAGACAATTAATAATATACACAATTTCACCTCAAGTGAAGTACAGAAGGGTTGAATACAGGGCCGTACTTAATTCATCAAGCCACTAAACGGAAGGGTAAAACTGTACGCCAGGCATTGAAGGGCAATCCACTTCCCTATACAAGAGGAACGATAATTTGTCTTACCTGGCGTCAGCCTCCCTACTAATCACCTCACGAGCCAGTTTGCTCTCACACTCGTACACAGCTGGACTGGATGAACACGGCCAGTAAAATCAAGGTTCAGTGTCGGGAAACAGCGTCGACACAATTCCCGTACAAATCCTCCGACGGGAACAAGTGGCAGAAAACTATCATCGCAGATGACTGAGCATCTGCTAAACACTCAACAGAAGTGTGGAAGTAATAGCCAAAGTCGTCCTCCAAGTCACAATAAATCCTGAGACGGGAAATAGTGTCGGTGAGAGCTTGTCAAGGCCCGAACTGCATTCACCGGTCGACCATGTCCACTCATCACCTTCCCAGCGTTCATCAACACTCACAGCGAAAAGAATAACAATCGTTAAAACGATAGTTCACTAATACACAAGGAGGAGGAGGAGGCGCAAAAACACTATCCAACAATCGGAGAGCCACTTACCTTACATTAACACGATCGTCAACAAACAACAAAAATACTTTAACTTAAAAGAAAACAAGGCTGATTTAAATAAACCAAAGAAATAATTTTACGTTAACCTAATACTCCCACAGAAAAATACAAGATTTTGTTGCGTACCCTTGAGGGACCGGCGCGTAAACTTCTCGGTAACCAAGTCTGTATGAAAGATCGATAGACAGTCTTAAGCAAGGGTATGAGTTCCACGTTCTGACTAAACACCTTGGGATAAATAAATCTTATAAAACATCCTCCCCTAATGATGATAGCAATGATCTCTGCCGTTTCCTCATGGAATGGGACAACACGGAAACTAAATATGTCCAACTAACTGGGTCATCTTTACCAGAGGTAATGTTAGAGCATGTTTTCACTAGTAAGCTCAGACCCTTCCACCTAGGTATAGTTTAACAATATTACAATCGCGAGGAAGTAACCTTGGCCGAAATGAAAAGTGCCCTGTATGCTCGTACTCGCACGAAGGAAATGATGAAGCTCATGACCAGCCCTGACGACGGCCCCAAACCTAATACCTATGATAAACCCGCGAGAGCCAACCGTTATGGAAACTCACGCTCTTACGGTAAATCACTTAACCAGCCTAGACCTCCTTCCTCCAACGTGAACAATCATTTACCTAAACTTAAAGTTAATAGCGGGCCTGTCCGGTCCGTGGATCTACAAACGACTCCTAGTTGATCAAATGATCAAATGGGTGGCCTATCGCTGGCCCCAGTAACAGGACTGCTAGAGGTAAATGTATTTTTTGTGGCCATAGTGACCACGTGCAATCCAAATGTCCCCATTTCCCCGATTCAAGAAGTAGGATATCAAAGTTGCGAGAAATGAATCGTTGCACAAAATGTTTTTCCACTCAACACTTTGCCAGCAATTGCAATGCAACCATTGCTTGCCTGAACTGTCAGCAGGCTCATAAATTGTCTGTATGCCAACATATCCTTGCAGTATCCAACCACTTCATCCAACCCATTAGTGGGTTTGCTAACAACACCCCTAACTCCCAACCCCTTAGACCTCCCATTAATAACCCCCATGACATACAACCCCTTATCCCTCCAAGTATCAATACCCCAGCGGTAAACCTCAATCACATTGCTTGTATCCGCAACAACACCATGAGTGTTGAGCCTAATGACCTCGCCCCAGTCGCATTACCGACTTTCACTGCCGAATTAATCTCCAGTAAATTTAAACACTCCACAAGAGTTTTTCTAGATTGTGGGGAACAACGTACTTTTGTGCACCCAAATGTTGTTGAATCATTAAATCTTAAACCTGTTAGACAGATGGTGTTCCAGCTTAACTCATATAATTGTACCGAACCCCCTAAGAGTTCTGATCTAGTACAATTTAATATGAAAATCGGCAGACAGAGAAATAAGATTGTGGCTATTGTTAGTGCCAATGTAGGTAAAGGCATCAATACGCCAGGTTACACCCGTACTGTCCGTACTCTAGAAGCTAATGGAATTCATCTCGCAGATCAACGTTCCGATGATAAGGCTGCCGGTATTGAGATCATTCTCAGTGCCGATTATCTTCCCAGGCTCCTCAAGCATACTCATAATATCCAAGGTGTAAACCTGTTTAGCACTACCGCCGGTTACGTGACATGGGGAGAGTTGCCTGATTGGTCACGTCCTGACGTGGACCCAAGAGATGTCAGGGCAGTCACAATTACCATTAACCGAAGTGATGTTGACTCGCCTATGACTATAAATCCGCCTCTTGAAAACCTTTGGAAACTTGACACCATTGGTATCACTAAAGAACCCTTCAGCCATCTTGAAGAGAAAGCAGTTGATCTCTTCAAAAGAACTACTCAATACAAAACCGGAAAGTATGTTGTTCAGCTACCTTTTAAGAGTGATAAGCGTCCCGCTTCAAATTATGCTAGAGCATTTGCCCAGCTCATGTCAGTCAAAAAATCAAAGAACCCCCAGTTGGTTACTGATTACCGTAAGATTCTGGATGAGTATCTTCAAGAAAATTTTATTGAGCCTCTCCCCTTAGGCACCCCTGTTGATGAAAAAGTACATTATTTACCGCATCATCCCGTAGTTAAGAATTCAGCCACCACCCCTATACATATTGTCTTCAATGCTTCATCCAGGTCGAACCCAAATTCACTTTCTCTGAACAATTCTCTGTACACAGGACCCAATCTTGCATCGAAGATTCAATCGATGATTTTAATGTTCAGCGAGAAGCCCTTTGGTTTAACTGCAGATATTTCCAAGGCATTCCTCCGCATAGAGATTGTCCTAGAACAGAGAGACTTCTGTTGCTTTCTTTTCTTTGAAGATCCAGAAATGACAAGGATCATCGCATATCGATTTAAAGTCGTTCTGTTTGGCGCCACCTCGAGCCCCTACTTGCTTAACCAAACTATCCAACATCATATGGACAGTCAGTCCAGTAGATTGGCGTCGACAATCAAACCCAGTTTCTATAGTGATAACTTTCAACGCTGTTATGTCGACCCCAAAGATATTCTGAGTGAGAGGCTCCTCATTGAGGCACTTATGTTAAAGGCTAACATACCGTTAGCCAAATGGACGGCTAATGCCCCTCTTAACGGCATTTTCACAGAAAGAGGCATTCATGATTACCTCGGTCTTGAATGGGATACTGTTAATGATACCTTGAATGTTAAATTTCCCCCTGAATTAGAGATAAGTCATTCCCACATCAACACTAAAAGAAAGGTCGTGTCCTTGTTCTCTTCCATTTATGACCCCATTGGTCTTATTTCTCCTGTTACAATTCTAGGCAAACTCTTCATCCAAAAACTGTGGATGACTGACAAGGGCTGGGACACCCCTATTGACCTTGAGCAAGTTCAAGAACTAAGTGATATCATCAAAAGGTACAATGGTCTTGAACAAATTAAAGTCCCTCGTAATGCGCAAGATGGCAATCAACCAGCATTGCACATTTTTGTCGATGCTTTCAAGCTCGCTTTCGGAGTAGCTGCTTACATAGTCACCCACGAAGGTAATTCTCGCCTCCTTACGGCTAAAGCCCGAGTCACCCCTAAGTGTATGTTGGAAATGGATGAAAGTTTAACCATTCCCAAACTTGAGTTAATTGCGCTCTTACTGAGCTGTCGTTTACCCAAACACTTGTCAGAACTGTGCCCTGGCCTATACGCTTCAGTCACTGTTTGGTCCAACACTTCAACTGCCCTCCAGTGGGTTCATAACTCTTAAATTAACTCCCCTTACGTCCTTAACCGTGTGGGGGAAATAATCAACATTAAATTAACATCAACATTAAATTATCCTAACATTCTGAAGCAAGTGCAACTTGAAGACGTTCGTCTCAATTCGGACGAACGAACTTTCATCGGCCAACGTAAACCTTACCTGGATAACCAAGGGCTTCTCAAAGCTAGTTCCCGTCTCAGTAATGCCCCTGTGGAATTAGATTATGATGTTGCTGGAACATCATTGTGCCCTTTGGACACTAATCGTCAGACATTGGCATGAACGTTTGCTGCACTGTAATACTTCAACACTCCTTGTTGAATTACATAAACAATTTTGGGTTCCCCTAATGCGGCAGCAAATCAAGAAAATTTTGCGCCGTTGCATCCATTGCCGGAAGGTGCAAGCGGCCCCGTACCCAATGCCTCCATCAGCCCAGTATCATCCCAGTCGCCTCATTTCAAGAGTGCCCTTCCAAGTAACTGGCTTAGATTTCACTGGAGCTTTTAAGGTATACAATTCACATGTAGATTTTGTTTACATCTTGCTTTTCACCTGGGCAGCAACCAGAGCCATAGCTCTAGAAGTCACAACTTCGTTAACGGTCATCGAATTTGTGCAAGCAGTGCGCAGATTTGCCGCTCGATTTGGTATGCCACACTGTATCGTCTCTGATAATGCTTCCACTTTCCAAGCAGGTCAAACTCTTCTAACTGAACTTATGCATCACCCTGTAATTGATGGGTTTAAATCTTCCTATAACCTGACCTGGTAATTCATCACTCCCCGTGCCCCTTGGCAAGGAGGTTTTTATGAAAGGCTAATAGGCTTCACCAAAATTAATTTAAGGAAAGCCATGTATCACTTGTATCCTACCTATAATGAATTTGTCACTTTGGTGCAAGAAGCCGAATGCATCATCAACGATAGACCTTTAGTTTACTTGGATGTCAATGACGTTACTGATACCCCCTTGACTCCGAGTCATCTGCTTTATGGTCGAACCCTCTCACTTGCTCCTCAGGTCCTTATGACCGACCTCGAGGACCCCACATATAGGGAAGGGAACAGCCTCCCAGTTAGTTATCAGAAACTCACGAACATGTTGCAAGTGTTTTTAAAACGATGGACCCAGGATTATGTCAATTCCCTTCGTGAACGTCACATAAAAAATAATCGTATCCACCCTGTGCCTCCTAAAATCGGAGATTTATGTTTGTTAATTTTAGATGAAGTAAATCGGGAAGATTATCCCATGGCCCGTATTCTTGAAACCTACCCCGGTCAAGATGGTCATATTAGATCTGTGAAGGTGCGCACCCCTCAAGTAATATATGTGCGTCCCATTAACCGTCTAATCCCATTGGAGATAAATGTCACAGGTCCCTATATCACTGAACTGGAGCAAGGTGGTCCTGATGCACTCACGACACCCCAGTTACCAGATCCTCCCTCAGAGGACCCTCTAAATGACTATTCTTCTGATGATGTTGCCCCTCTTCCCAAACCTGATCCTGTGTCCTCTCGAGGACAGCCTCGTAGGGCGGTGGCAGATAAAGCCCGTGCCTTATTCCAGAAAGTGCTGTAAATTTGAAAGGGATAGGAAATGCCCCCTTCCTTCCATACCCTCCCTCTTGTTAGTGGACCCCCCTTCTCTCACGCTCTTACTTGGCAGGGTGTGGAAATTCTTTCCACGCTTTATTTTAGTCACCCCCGTTATTCCATTTTTTTTTATTTTTTCTTTGTTATTTTCTGGGTTTTACACATCTCGTTTTTCTTTTGTTTCCTTTGTAACCTTCATTATTATACCCTTAAATATTCATTGCTCCTAACATGTCCATCATTCCCCTGTAGTGCTTTACCTTTTATCACCTCATTCCTCTGTAGATGATTTTATCTCATTTCCTGAGCTCACAGTACATTGCTTGACGATGCTACCGACCGTCAACAATTTTTAAAAACAGCGCTTGGTTGCATTCTGTTCCAAATGCTCTTGAAGCTTTGGATGTTTAACCACAATTGTTTTTTTTTTATTTATGTAACTTTAATTTACGTAACTCATTGATCTTAGGTTATTGCTATTTACATCTCGGTACCTCTTTATAAGTCTATTTAGCTAGGATTGTTTCCTGTGTTATTGAACATCACTAAACGCCACTTAATATTTTTGTATGTATATTAATTTTCATAAGCCAGACAGTAGGATTTCTTTATAATTACTTTCCCCTGGAGTTTCAAGAATGATCCTTGTATTTATAAAAAGCACCCTTCAGCGAACCACGTACTCATGGAAATTTGAAGAAGAAGCACTCGACTGGCTTGAACCAGCTCAGCGGCGGCAGGCAGGAGCGTGTGAGCGGCCCACTTAAAAAACGGAAGCGTGGAAGATGGACGTAGGCATAGCTCCTTCAGCGTGGACGGCGCTTCAACTTAGGCGTCGCTTTGAGCCATTATTTAGAAGATAGTCTGACGAAGACAAAACACGTCACTGCAGAACTGAAGATGCACCGTGTTCTTAACAGTTTACAAGATGCTTCCACTACGTCTATAATCAACCCTCAAGAGCGTGAGTACTAATTAACGGTGCTCAACTTTGGCCAAAGAACTGTCCCCCCTTTTTTTTCTAGCCTTTATTTGATGATGTGCACATTTAGCTAGGAAGTCATGTTCAAACTGTCTGGTTTAATCATTCGTGGCGTGTCCATTACTATAAGTTGTGTTCCCGTTCCCCTCTATCAAGTTTGAATTTTTTTGCCCGAGAGGAATGTGTTCAAAGTAGTGAGTAGAATATAAGATATTGATGCTTAGGTAGGAAGTTCTATTAACCATAATAATTACCTGGAACATAGATGAATAATTGTTAGTAATTATTTCTCAGCTGATCCCATCTGATGTCGTCGAATGTGGCTTGATGGGTAATAATACATTGGTATTATAAAAATACGTTTAATGTATAAAAGACTACATTATGAACTTTACTCTGTGACAGCTGACTCCCAAGTGCATATGGAGCGTCTTACACAAATCTCATAAACCAAAACATTGCTAAACAAAAGAGCATCGCTCTGAAAAGACTTAAATCCTACTCCAGTACAAATCATAAAGAATCACATCTTATCTGAGGTAATCAACAAATGTTTGAATCCTA
Source organism: Palaemon carinicauda (assembly GCF_036898095.1). Taxonomy (NCBI): domain Eukaryota; kingdom Metazoa; phylum Arthropoda; class Malacostraca; order Decapoda; family Palaemonidae; genus Palaemon; species Palaemon carinicauda. Next base: position 78,931,125 of record NC_090728.1, read on the forward strand.
ATACCAAAACAAATCATTACTCTTATGTATAAAGCATAACATGTCTTATTCATGCAATATGATGCAATGTTGCGCAATACCTGCAACACTTGAAATATAGTACATTACAATAATACATAACAGTCTCCTCCCCCTTAAATCGACATTGTAAAAACATTCATAAATCTAATCTCTCAGGGGGCTTTCCTCTGTTAATCCTATTAGGAAGCACTTTAACCTCATCTTGTACTGGTACATGAATTGGTTCTGAATTTACATTGGATGTTGGACCATCTTGGTTAATACTTGACTCATTTGATCTATCTACTTCTTTAAGTTTCTCATCTCTAACACTCACATGCTCTACTGTCTTTCTGTTTAACGGCTGTAATTGATCAACATGACGTTTTACAACATTATCACCAACACGAACATCATAATGTAAATTTCCTATCTCTCTTACAATCTCTCCTGGTACCCACTTCGCTGGAGTGTTGTACGATCTTACCATGACATCAGACAAAGGTAAAAAATGTCTTACATTAGGAAGCTTTGCTACTTGTTTATACCCTTTATCTTCTAAATCACTTTGCAAACTTGGATACAACAAATCTAACTTACACCTTATCCTCCTTCCCATTAACAAATTTGAGGGTGCCACGCCTGTTGTGCTGTGCGGCGTTGTTCTATAAGACAATAAAAATTTTGACACATGCAAAAATATATTACCTGAATTTGCTTTTCTACACTTCATATTGTGCTTAAACGTTTGGACAAATCTTTCAGCCTCTCCATTAGTGGATGGATGATATGTAGCTGAAAATGTATGCTTAATACCATTGACATTACAAAATTCTTTAAACTCTTGTGAGGTAAATTGTGGACCATTATCTGTAACAATTCTCTCTGGAATACCATGCGTTGAAAAAATTTGCATTAACTCTTTTATTGTGGCGTAAGACGTTGTTGTCTTCATTGGGATAATTTCTGGCCACTTACTGTAAGCATCTACTACTATCAAAAACAAATAATTCAAAAAAGGACCTGCAAAATCTGTATGCACTCTTTGCCATGGATACCTGGGTAACTCCCACGGGTGCATTCTAGCAAATTGAGGATTGTTTTGTTGCATAACACAATTCATACAATTCTTTATATAACATTCCACATCTTTATCTACACCTGGCCACCATACAAAAGTTCTCGCAATTGACTTTGATCTTACAATACCTTGGTGATCAGCATGTATTTCAGACAAAACCTTATTTCTTAGTGAATTAGGAATAACTACCCTGGAACCTCTCATCACTATTCCTTGGGTCACACTCAGTTCATACCATATATCCTTATACGGTTTACAATTTTCCTCCTTTCCACATAAGTCCCTACCTGTCATTAAACTCTCCAAAACCTTACTAAGTACTGGGTCTTGCTTGGTACTGTGTGCTACATCTTTTGCAGTTATCGGTACATTATATACTGAAATTAACAGAACACTGTCATCATACTCTTCTGGAGCTTTGTCTACGGGTAATCTGGATAAAGCATCTGCATTACCCATATTTGATGTTGGACGGTATTCTATATCATAGTGGTACGCTGGTAATGTAACTGCCCAACGTTGTAGTCTTGCAGCTACCAACGTAGGTAAACTTGCTTTTGGACCCAATATTGCTAATAAAGGTTTATGATCTGTAACAAGTGTGAACTTTTTCCTTCCATAAAGATACATATGGAATTTTTTAACTCCATAAACTAATGCTAAACCTTCCTTTTCTATTTGAGAGTAATTCCTTTCTGCCTTGTTCAATACTCTAGAAGTGAATGCAATTGGTTTTTCTGTTCCATCTGGCATTACATGAGATAATACTGCACCTAAACCTATGTTTGATGCATCACATACTAATTTAACTGGTAAATCCATTTGATAATGTACTAAGAATGTAGGTGATGTTATTTTCTGCTTGATTCTTTCAAAAGATTCCTGACACTCTTTTGTCCACTTCCATTCTACACCCTTATTCAACAGATTATACAATGGATGTGCAATTGTAGACAAATTCTGAATGAAATTCCCATAAAATGTTACTAAACCTAGAAATGATTGTAATTCCTTAACATTTTCTGGCACTTTTGTTGATTGTACAGCTTTAATCTTCTCTTTAGTTTTGTGAATACCCTTGCCATTTATTACAAAACCTAAGTATTCCACTGAATCAACTTCTAAAATACATTTGTTCTTATTTACTCTAATATTATGTTCCTTCAACTTCTTCAGAACTGTTCACAATCTTTCTCTATGTTCTCTTGTGTCTTTACCCGCAATTAAAATATCATCTATAAAAATGAATACTCCTTGCATTCCTGAAAAAATCTTATCCATAGTTTGTTGCCATATAGCTGGACTACTTGCAACTCCGTAAGGTAATCTATTTGGCCTAAACAAACCTAAGGATGTATTTACTGTACATAATTCTTGTGAAGTTTCATCCATGGGAAGCTGTTGAAATGCTTGTCTTAAATCTAATTTAGAAAAAACACTGCATCCTGACATAGTTGCAAACATGTCTTTCGGATTTGGTAAGGGATGTTGAGCTACTTGCAGTTGTGGATTTAACGTTACTTTGTAATCTCCACATAACCTAACCTGTCCACTTTCCTTCACAATAGGAACTAATGGTGTAGCCCAATCTGAATATGTAACCTTTTCCCAAGAACCTTCACTTTCTAATCTCTTGATTTCTGTTTCAACTGCACTTTTCAATGCATACGGTACTGGTCTCGGAGCAAAATATCTAAGAGAACTGTTAGGTTTCAAAACTAAAATTGCCTTTGCGTTCTTTACTGTACCTATTTTATCTTCAAATACGTCTTGAAACTCTGATATGATATTATCCATAGACATTTCATTTTTGTTTTCATCTTGTCTACCTGTAACCTTCAAAATACTAGGCCAATCTAACTTCAAATACTGTAGCCAATCTAAACCTAGCAAAGTTTGTCCATTACCTTTTACTACTGTTAATGGCATTCTCTCTAATTTCTGTTCTTTGTACTGTACTTCTACGTTCGAAGCGCCTATTACCTGAATATCAAAACCATTATAACTTTTCAAAACTCTATTTGTACCTTCTAATAACAAATTAGGAATGCTTTTAGCCATTTTCTCAGACATAATTGATACATCGGCTGCTGTGTCAACTTGCATCAAAATTGGTTTACCATTTATGATTACTTCTACCATGATATGTTTCTTTGCACCTTTGTTGACTGAGTTTATGTGAAACGCAAAATCAGTTTCTGAACTAACCTGATTATCATGAACATTTTCCTCATTATTCTCTTGACCCATAGTATCAACTGTAGCATTTATTTTCTTTGCGTACTGTTTAGGAAATCTACAAGCAGTTGCAAAATGACCCAGCTTTCTGCAATTCTGGCATGTCTGTCCAGTAGCAGGGCATTTCTTTGCTTCGTATGCAAGATGATCAGTTTTACCACACCTAAAACACTTGGGTTTTTCCTGTTGTTTCTGTGTATAAGCCTGATTCTGATATTTATGAACATTAGTGTTAGGCACTTTTCTATGACTAGGCTTTGACATATTCCTTCTCTGATTCTCATTGGTTTTCCACTTAGAACCTACTGTATTAATTTTAGAATTTTCCATTCTATTGCTTGTAGAACTACCCATTATGTGACTTTGCCTATTTGATGTTTCTAAAGCTCTGCCTGTTATCAATACCTTTTCTAATGTTAAATCTTTATCTTGCAATAATTTCTTTCTTAGCTCTTCTGATGTGCAATGTGCAATTACTTGATCTATGATAACATTCTCTAACTCTAGAAATTCACATGAAACGGCTAAATTCTTTAGTCTAGTCACAAATGCATCTAAACTTTCATTTTCTTTCTGATAAGCCTGCGCTGAAAACTGGTATCTTTCAAAAAATTTATTGACCTGAGGAGCAAAATATGTGGTAAGAGCCTTAATTGCAGCTTCACTTGTGTCATCTGTAGGCTGCAAAGTCTTAAACACTTCCCGAACTTCCCTACCTGCTGTATGAAGTAATAATGCCTTCTTTTGTGCATCCTTCATGTTCCCTAATGCTTCTAAATAAATCTTAAATTCCTCACACCACTGTTGCCATCGTGTTGCAACAGAATTAGGCTCAGCAGTGACGCTGAAAGCTTGAGGGGGTTCTATATTAAAAGGCATTTTGTTTGCTTACCTTAATAACTGTGGTAGGTTAAGTTACTGTTCTGCAGTCACAAGTATACTTCCTACCTACCCAACTTTAAATTTCACCCTTTTTGTGTATTTGATGAAATTCCTATTCTGCTGCTGGTAAAATCTTCATTGGGCAATTTTACTCTTGTCCCCTGATGTACAAAGACCTTCTCTTGTGCTGGCCGTCCTTGTGCATAGGCTCCAATGCTTCTCCCTGCTTGCTTCTCCCTGCTTGTCCGTCGTCCTAAACGTCGCCAAATATAAGATATTGATGCTTAGGTAGGAAGTTCTATTAACCATAATGGTAAAGTTTTGGATTCAACCAAATTGGGAAATGTATTATATTAATATATTTTCCTAGTAAAGCACGTGATAACAAAACACTTCTTCTCAATACATTATTGTCGCTAATGCATACTTACAGAGAAAAAAAATATTTCAGGAATTGAAGGTCTTGACTTTTTCTAAGTTTAGTGTTTATCTTTCCATGGGCACGCAAGGTAGCTCTTGTTCGTTTGTATGTCTGTTTTCATCTTACTTGGCTCCTCCCCATTGCGCAATGTGACAACATTTGCTTAAATGCGCATTTGCTCCTCCCACTAATGTCGCTCCTCCAATCAAAATACTACTGGGTTCTTTTCAAGGGTTATTATTGGACGATTCATTGGTCTCTCAGTCTTGTTTCAAGGATCTGTTTTTCGTGCAATATAACATTGTAAACGATAGTGTTTTGTTTGTTTCCCTATTTCATTATGGGAGAAACCCGTGATTGTCGTTTGTTTTCGGTTTTCAAAAGTTCTTGTTTCTATATTTTCATCACACGTCATTTTACTGTCATGGATCCTCCGGTACGGTTGTGTGAAATATGTCGTTATTCCTATTTTGATGTGATCGGCCGATTTCATGGGAATTATAATGGAACTCCCGAAGTAGTGAATCGTTTTCTAAGGGAGCATTCCGTATTACCTTTAAGTGTCCAGTGTGGTAAATGTGATTCGCCTTTACATTTTCGTGAGGATAGACATGTGTGGTATTGTACCAAATCTGAACGTATTCCAGTACTTGATGATTCAGAAGAGGGTCAACCACAACCTTCCACATCTTCATCGTCATCTTCCGTTTAAGGTAAGAAGTGATTTAACAAAATATATATATTCAAATTTACCCCTGGTTAAAGGGGGGGTCGCAGGGGGGGCGAAGCCCCCCCCGGTAGGGGTACAGGGCCCCTAGGTTAGGTTAGGTGGGTTTGTTAGGTTCTGTGGTGCCCTGAAAATTACTGTGGCCTTAAGGGGGGGTCGCAGGGGGGGCGAAGCCCCCCCCCGGTAGGGGTACAGGGCCCCTAGGTTAGGTTAGGTGGGTTTGTTAGGTTCTGTGGTGCCTTGAAAATTACTGTGGCCATAAGGGGGGGTCGCAGGGGGGGCGAAGCCCCCCCCGGTAGGGGTACAGGGCCCCTAGGTTAGGTTAGGTGGGTTTGTTAGGTTCTGTGGTGCCCTGAAAATTACTGTGGCCTTAAGGGGGGGTCGCAGGGGGGGCGAAGCCCCCCCCGGTAGGGGTACAGGGCCCCTAGGTTAGGTTAGGTGGGTTTGTTAGGTTCTGTGGTGCCTTGAAAATTACTTTGGCCATAAGGGGGGGTCGCAGGGGGGGCGAAGCCCCCCCCGGTAGGGGTACAGGGCCCCTAGGTTAGGTTAGGTGGGTTTGTTAGGTTCTGTGGGGCCCTGAAAATTACTGTGGCTTTAAGGGGGGGTCGCTGGGGGGCCCTACCCCCCTCCCCCCGGTAGGCCTAGTTAGGGGTATGGGGGAGGGGTGCTGGAACATTAATTATTCATTTATTGCAAATATCATTCAATGCCCCAACACCCTCCCCCCCCCCTTCCCCCACCCAAAACCCCGGTTCCCAAAGGGTGTCCCCCATAATTGGTGGGATGAACTAGGGTATACATAGTAAATCTCTAAATCGGTTGGTTTGCAGTCAAAATAAACGTTAAATTCATTGAAACCACACTATTTCTGATGCAACAAATATATTTTTATTGCATTTTTCCAAATTTGGCTGAAACTAAAAATTTACCACCATAATAATTACCTGGAACATAGATGAATAATTGTTAGTAATTATTTCTCAGCTGATCCCATCTGATGTCGCCAAATATAAGATATTGATGCTTAGGTAGGAAGTTCTATTAACCATAATAATTACCTGGAACATAGATGAATAATTGTTAGTAATTATTTCTCAGCTGATTCCATCTGATGTCGTCGAATGTGGCTTGATGGGTAATAATACATTGGTATTATAAAAATACGTTTAATGTATAAAAGACTACATTATGAACTTTACTCTGTGACAGCTGACTCCCAAGTGCATATGGAACGTCTTACACAAATCTCATAAACCAAAACATTGCTAAACAAAAGAGCATCGCTCTGAAAAGACTTAAATCCTACTCCAGTACAAATCATAAAGAATCACATCTTATCTGAGGTAATCAACAAATGTTTGAATCCTAATACCAAAACAAATCATTACTCTTATGTATAAAGCATAACATGTCTTATTCATGCAATATGATGCAATGTTGCGCAATACCTGCAACACTTGAAATATAGTACATTACAATAATACATAACATAGAACTTTTGGTATTATTTCAGTCCCCATTTTTACTTTCATTAGTTGATTAGTTATTTGATTTTTTTTTTTACAATTTAATTGATTTGACCATTTTCTTGCCATTTTTCATTTTTCATATGCCATGCGGTCTTTATTCAAATTTCAATTTGGTAGTTTTGTTGGTTTTTCCTGTGTCAGTTAGGTAAAAATTCCTGTTGTACTTTATGGAAATAAACGCATTGTTAGGGTACAATTATTAACTGTTTTTAACTTAACCTTTACATTTTGAAATGACTAAATGAGTTAGCTCATGAGGTGAGATATGACTTAAGGGTAAGTTTATATTTACGTCAATCTAAAGCTATCGGTGTGAATCCTTCATTGTAATGTTCTCCGGTATTACCTCCCGGTGGTCCTTAGGATGTTTTGACTTTTACAGTACTGCTCCCCCTAACTCTTTGTGAAACTGTCGTTAACGTAACTGATTCAGTCCAACCACACTTGATTGGGATTTACTTTTCTGCGCCCTGGAGTAGCGTCTGAAAATCAAGGTGATATCGGTGCCGACAGTCCCGGTATAGAATAATCTTTGGACTTAAACGTGTGTAGAGAAAGCAAACCATCTTCGTTGCGGTTCTCTAGTTTGTCAAGTGTGAGAGTGTTGGCGCTGTATCCTTCAGGCTCGGGTCCGGAAATCAGAAACGGGAAGGCTTTTCCCGGAATTATTTCCCACAGATATAAAGCTCTCAAAGAGCGCAACATTGTTATTCAAAAATCCACTGTGGGGAATAAATAATAAAGTTACAATATACAGAAGGAGTCCAGGGGGAGGAAACACGGCGGGCAGGACGATGTCCTTACAAGTACTCCCCCCACCCCCCAGACAGCGGGCATTGAAGATGGTTGATGCGATCAATCCCTATATCGTTGAGGGCGACATAATTCCCCTCTGGTGCTTGAGCAGAGGGAAGTTGCTCTGATTTGGAATAATCGTTTTCCCCCGTCGTTGCGTAGTTTTCTCCCACCTGATGGATGATTTGTTCTGAGGTGGAATGGTGGGTCGACTAGATCCCACGATGATCTTCTTGTTGCTTTCAAGGTAAGATTTAGCCGTTCTTCTGACAACCTTGTAAGGGCCGCGATAAATTCTAGTCAGGGGTTGGCGGTGAGCATCGACCCGGATAAAGACGTAGTCACAATCGTCTAGGTTCTTGGGCATGAAGTGTCTGGTCCTGTCCTCCTATGTTTTCAGGCATGGTCTGAATTTCCCAGTGATTTCTCTCAGGTGGTCCAGATTGGTGTCGTCGGTAGTTGCAGGGAAGAATTCGCCAGGGACTGTAATTACCATGCCGTAGACCTTCTCCGCAGGAGAAGGTTCACCGTCTGCCCTGGGAGCGGTGCGAAGGCCAAGGAGGACCCACGGGAGTTGCGCTTTCCAATGTTCGTCCGTACATCTCGCCATCAGGGGTGCATTCAGTGTGCGATGAGCTCTCTCGATCATGCCGTTCGCTGCAGGGTTGTATGCCGTGGTGCTGTGGAGTGTCGTTCCCATCAGGTTTGCCAGAGAGAGCCAGATCTCTGACAAGAAAGCGGAACCTCGGTCCGTCGTGATATCGTCGGGGACACAAAAGCGGCTGATCCAACTCAACAGGGGAGCTGCGGCGCAAGCGTGGGTGGTTGCTTTAGACATCGGAGTTGCTTCTAACCATCTAGTGGAGCGGTCGACGATCGTCAGGAGGTATTTTGCAGAACTTGAAGGCGGCAGAGGTCCCACAACATCCACGTGGATGTGTCCGAATCGTCTCTTGGTTTGGGGATAATCGCCGACTCCCGACTCAGTATAGCGGTTGACCTTACTCGTCTGGCAGTTAATGCAGGCTCTCGCCCACTCACAGGTGTCTTTCTTGATTCCTGGCCAGATGAATTTCTCGGATAAAAGACGGTCTGTAGTGCGACCCAAGGGGTGTGATAATCCGTGGATGACGTCAAAGACCTTCATTCTATAGGAGGCGGGAATCCATGGGCGTGGGCGGCCCATGCTGGTGTCGCAGAGGATGGTTTCCCCGGCCGATCCGAGGGGAATGGCCTTCATCCGTAGTGTTGATGCTCTTGTACAATATCTTGGGCCTCTGGGTCGTTCCGCTGTTCTATGGCGAGGTTTGCATAGTCAATCCTCAGGTGAAAAGCGTTGATCTCGATCTTGGAGAGGGGATCGGCAACAGGGTTCTTCTTACCCGGTACATAGCTAATAGTGCAGCTGAATTCTGCGATGGCTGCCAAGTGTCGTTGGCTATAGGACCATGCGTCAGAAGACTTTGTGAAAGCGTGGATCAGGGGCTGGTGGTCCATTGCGATGGTGAAGGGCGTTCCTTCAAGCATGCATCTGAAGTGGCAGATGGCGAGGAGCTTCCTGTCGAACGTGCTGTACCTGGTTTCTGCGGGTTTGAGTTTCTTGCTGAAGAAGTCCAAGGGCTGCGGGTAACCGTTGATGATTTGTTCAAGGACAGCTCCGCAGACGACGTTGCTGGTGTCGGTGGTCAACTTCAGGGGGGCACTGTCGTCATGGTACCCCAGGGTGGTGGTTTCAGCGAGGGCTGCCTTCGTCATGTAGAAGGCGCGTTGCTGCAGGGGACCCCAAATGAGCTTCTTGGCTTTTCCCTTCAGGACGTCGTTGAGGGGAATCAGGATGTGGGCGATGTTGGGGATGAAGCGACAGTAGTAGTTTACCATCCCCAAAAACTCCTAAAGGTGCCGGATGGTCGGTGGGGTTGGGAAGGTTTTCCCGGCGTCCACCTTGGTCGATGTGGGCTTCATGCCCGCTGCGGATATTTGATGTCCGAGGAAGTCTACCCTCTCGGCGCCGAATGTGCACTTGTTGAAGCGGACGATCAAACCGTTCTTCTGAAGGCGTTTCAGCACCTCCCGGACGTGTCTCCAGTGTTCCTCTTTCGTCCTAGAGTAGATTAAGATGTCGTCCATGTAGCAGATGCAGAATGGCAGGTCCCCAAGGATGCTATCCATCAGTCGTTGAAACGTGGCCCCTGCATTGCGTAGGCCGAAGGTTGAATACGGGAAGTTGTAGGAGCCAAACGGCGTTATGATGGCGGTCTTAGGCACATCCTCTGGAAACACAGGAACTTGAAAGTATGATTTGAGAAGGTCCATCTTAGTAAAAATTTTTGCCCCATGAAGGACGCTGGTGAGGTCTTGCATATTCGGCAAAGGGTAGTGGTCTGGCGCTGTGATGAGGTTAAGGCACCGGTAGTCACCGCAGGCCCTCCATGTTCTGTCCGGTTTCTCTATTATGTGGAGCGGAGATACCCAAGGGCTGGACGCCTTCTTGCATATGCCCATCCGTTCCATGTCTTCAAACGTACGTTTGGCATCTCTCAGCTTCTGCAGCGGGAGGCGGTGGAACTTGGCGTGCGGGGGGCGGGTCCCCTTGTGTTTATGTGGTGGTAGACCCCGTGCTTGGAGGGGGATCCACGTAGCAGATGCAGAACGGCAGGTCCCCAAGGATGCTATTCATCAGTCGTTGAAACGTGGCCCCTGCGTTGCGTAGGCCGAAGGTTGAATATGAGAAGGTGTAGGAACCAAACTGCGTTATGATGGCGGTCTTAGGCACATCCTCTGGGAACACAGGAACTTGAATGTATGATTTGAGAAGGTCCATCTTAGTAAAAATATTTGCCCCATGAAGGGCGCTGGTGAAGTCTTGCATGTTCAGCAGAGGATAGTGATCTGGCGCTGTGATGAGGTTAAGGCACCGGTAGTCACCGCAGGGCCTCCATGTTCCGTCCGGTTTCTTTATCATGTGGAGTGGAGATATCCAAGGGCGGGATGCCTTCTTGCATATACTCATCTGTTCTATGTCTTCGAAGGAACGTTTGGCATCTCAGCTTCTGCAGCGGGACGCGGCAGAAATTGGCGTGCGTGGGGCATCCCGTTGTGTTTATATGCTGGTAGACCCCGTGCTTGGAGGGGCATCCCGGTGATTGTCGAAGTTCCGGCTTGAAAACGTCGGGGAATGCCTGAAGAAGGGAGGTGTAGGGCTGCGCTACTACGGCGGAAATTGGTGGGATACCCCGACCAGCTTGTAGTGAGCGAGTTCGGGATGTCCCGGTGTTGATGAGGCATTTCCCGGCGACATCGATGAGGAGGCCAGGGAGAGCCAGGAAGTCAGCGCCGAGGAGGGGGTGTCTGACGTCAGCGATAGCGAAGATTTTAAGCACCATTGTCCCATAACGCCGTATGGGAGATTCATTGGCGGCGATGAGCGAGGGGGCATCACTGTAAGGCGCCCAGTTTAGGTTGGCCTATGAGGGAGGGAATGTTGATTGCATACAGCTGGTATCAACCATAAACCTATGGTTGGATACGGTGTCGAGGATGTAGAATCCGATCTTGCCGTGATCTGCTACTGTGGCTACGGTTGATGTCGGCGGTGTTTGGCGTCAGAATTTCTTTGGGAACTTGCATGGGGGCCTGCACGTCATTGCGTTGCTCCCAAACTGCTGGTGGTAAAAACACAAAGTCATGTTCGGTCTATGGTTCTGCTGCATCGGCTGCGGAGGTTTCTTCTTCAATGGGTCGAGGATTTCATCATCGTCAGTAGAGGGCGCCACCAAGGAGTCAAGGGATGAGCAGCTTAAGGAAGATGATGCACCAAGGCAGGAGGCCTTGGAGGCTTCGTATAATTTCTGTGCCCTTAACAGGAGGTCGCTCATTGGCAGGGTGTCGGTGCCGGTGAAGCTGGGCTCTCACGTCCTGCAGGAGGCGTCAGGGGAATATTTCGCGAGATGGGCTTACCTCTCGTCGACGTTCATTGGCGTCGGTTTCTGGCAGCACAAGAAGTCCAACCAGTTCATCTCATTCTTCTACGGGAGAGGTGTCGCCCATTTGTCTATTGCGGAGATCAAGGACCTTCTGTGCCCTTGCCGAGACGGAGAGCGAGTATATATTGATTAGTTTGGTTCACAGGTAAACGTAGGATATCTGACCAGAGTGGGCGTCGAGCCATGGGGAGATCTTGTCAAATACCTGCTCAGGGATGGAGGTCAGGGCAATGTTAGCTTTGGCGCAGGGGTCGTTTAGCTTGGCCACCCTGAAGAGTACGTCCACCCTCAGAAACCAGGAGGCAGTGTTGCGTTGTGGGAACGGTGGCAGCTCGACTTTGGGTGCAGCTGAGTGGTTTTTTGGCACGATAGGCTGGGCGGTTTTGTCATGGTCAGTTGATGTATCTGGCAAAGGGCGTGAGCTGGTTATGTCCGATATACTCATCGTTGCAGCCTCACGAGACTAAGTGGGATAAAGCCAAAAGACGTTGTTAAACGTTAATGGTAAAAGGAGATATACGAAGGAAACGCAGCCGTAATTAGTCCGTTAATGGCAAGCCAAAACTGCTATGTGTATCCAACATCTCCAGGGTCACCAGTTGTGAGGACAAGACGAGAAGAGAGAGACTGACAATTTACTGAACATGCAACGGTCACTATATTACAGAGTGCAGACGAATAAGTAGCCCAGGAAGGAAACATTTCCAACCGCTACAATCATTTGTGTTTTCGTTCAAATATAAATATGAAATACCAAGGCGGTATCCTAATGAAATATTCGTTATTATACATGGATATAAAGCTCTCAAAGAGGGCAACATATTTATACAAAAATCCACTGTGTAGAATAAATAATAGTTACAATATACAGAAAGAGACCAAGGGGAGGAAACACGGTGGGTAAGACGATGTCCTTATAATACCTTATGCTTTTATTGACTTAATCAGTTAATACAATAAAGACTCGGTAGTCTATTATTGAGCTGTGATTACGAGTTAAAAGATAAAAGAGTGATCAAATGTTGTAAATTCTTTAAATTCTGAACAGGCTATTCATCATAAATTAATTTATGAATTGTTTTTTCACTAAGCTCCAAAAAGTAGGAAAACTCTCAAGGTAATAATCCTCATCTGGTTTTTCTTCAAATCATAAATACATCTTCAGATACCTTCACGGAAATCAGATATTTTGTCCTTTCTTTCAAGAGATACGGTGAAAGATGCCTTTTTGTTTGACACCATCCACCTACTATATTTTAATTTATATTTTTCTTTGGTATAACACGTGAAAACAAAACAATTCTTTTCAATACATTACCTGATCAAATGCATAATAGCAGAGCGAAAAGTTGTTTGTTGATGTTTTCCATGTCACGCTGAATAGTTCTTGATACATTCCTATGTTTGTTTCCATCTTACTTGACTCCTACCTATTGCACATCATAGTAGTTTTCGTCTGCATACGCAGTAACTCGACACACTGAGCACAGTGCTCCTTTGAAAAAGCTGTACCTCTACTAAATGCATTATTATGGGCAAATGGATTTTGGCAGTTTTCAAAGGATGAGTTTCAAAACAGTTGTGGCGGGATGTCACAAGAACAAACCCCACACCCTTGAATCACTAACTGACAATAGTCTCCTCTGCACAAACTTTCCCCTTACGTTATCAACTGGACTCTTGGACAGAAGGGAAATGAAAACAAACCATACCCTTAATACTATATTTCTTAAAACTAAAACCAAAAATTCTGCATTTAAAATAAGCTTAACAAAAAACACCCACAACCAAAATTATTGCTATACATATAACTAAAGATAGCATACAGACAACACAAAAAAAAACTCAGCATACAAAATTGATCAAAATACCACATTCACATAAACCCAGAGAAAAAATATCAAAACTTAAACTAAGATGCACCACAACCAAATACGTTTATATATATATATATATATATATATATATATATATATATATATATATATATATATGTATATATATATATATATATATATATATATATATATATATATATATATATATATATATATATATATATATATATATATATATATATATATATATATATATATATATTGGACACCAATACAGTCGTCCACACACTGCCAACTGTCTTCAACGGCAAACTACCACAGCTCTGTGGGTAACACTACACTGTGTGGCAATTGGCCACATCTGCCTCCCTGATTGGGGTCGTAGTTTGTCATCGTCATATCATCATCATCATCATCATCAATCAAAAATTTCTTCTTACAGCCAAAGTCGTTACCGATTATATCCAAATTTAAAATAGCAGTCAGTTCCAAATCCCTTATCACAAGCCAGGTCATCAATAATCAATATTCAAAATATAAGTTCTCTCCAAAGGAGGAATTACGGCCTGCAAATGAAAAAGAAAAAACACTTACGAACACTCCTAACTAACTAGACTATCGCTCTATAATCAAAGATAGATAATAAATTGTTCCAATCATTCACAATCACGACAAGCAAATATAAACAGAACTGAACTTACTCAAAAATAAACAAAACACTTCCCTGCTGGTCGAAAAAATAATAATGATAATTCAGCATTCGCACTACTGCCCTTTGCTGCAGTCAAATAAAAAAGCCATTAACCCAAGACGTTCACCACTGTCGTAACCTAGCTAAAAACATAAACAAACAATCTCATTTATACCAACAGTCTTTCTCACAACAAACAATCGATACACTAACTAAGCCCCCCCCCCCCTCTCTCTCTCTCTCTCTCTCTCTCTCTCTCTCTCTCTCTCTCTCTCTCTCTCTCTCTCTCTCTCTCTCTCTCTCTCTCTAAAAAAAAAAAAATAAAAATAAAAATTAATCCTTCACACAGTTTACCCATTCCAATTTCTGACGCTCTAACTCAGCCTCAATTCGAATTACCCATCATAAGTCAGATATATCTTAATCAATAGTTTTCTTGGAAGTC
>NC_090728.1:78950754-78958254 GCF_036898095.1 Palaemon carinicauda
TCTGGAGCAATAAACAATTACAAAATTTTGATTTCCGTGGATAGGTGGCATCGTTCCAGAATACCAGAAAACTGAAGTGTGACCATTGTCAGATGCCAACGGAACCAATATGATCACCATATTTGCAGTATATATATATATATATATATATATATATATATATATATATATATACATATATATACATACACTTATATATATATATATATATATATATATATTATATATATATATATATATATATATATATATATATATATATATATATATATATATATATATATATATTATTATTATTATTATTATTATTATTATTATTATTATTATGGCTTCTGGGTCTGGGCACCAAAAAAATATTATACTATGGCTTGTGTCTGGGAACCAAACAAATAATATTATATATACTATGCCTGGCAAGTTAATCAACCTCTCGAATTCCAAACTCAATTGTTTTCATTTACATTAAAATTGTTACACTTTAAAATATTAATACACGAACTCTCAGACACTTAAATAACTCCTAGACAGCAATACATAAAACACTGAATATCCAAAGGTCTCTTAAGTACAATCAAAACCAAACTGGGTAACTCTTCCTAAGAATTATTCAAAACTTACTATGGTTATTAACAGGATACGAGCGAATATTATTCTAAACAATGGTAATTGGGTTAATACACTCTTTACCCAAATAAATATATTCTATATAAATCACAATCATTTTAAAGAATTTATATAAATCAAATAAATCACTCGAAATCTCAAGTCTGAAAAAAAAAAAACTTAGATTGAGATCAAATTGTCACGTTCTGAAAATTATATAATTACTTGACTTTAAATATTAAATCTGAATAAACCTTAGACTAAGAAAAGAAAGAACACTTAGGAAAATTATATAATCAAATGTTTCACTTGAAATTAAATCTGAGTGCAATATTTAAGGTTGACACTTAATGAAAATAGATAACCAGATCACAATACTAGAACTTATCACCTTCCTACAGGTCCGTTTACAAAAACTCTAAAACAATTTTTATAAGTACTCACTACTCGTTGTATATCTGGGGCACAAAATCACTTTGGAGAGGACACACTATAGGTACTGAAGACTTTTAAAACAATACTCTGAGCTGAGTGGGAAAGAGAAAGGGGAGAGATGGCGATTTTAAGGCTTGAAATCTCTATCTATCTATATAACCCTGGTGGTTGCCTTATACAGTATATGAATCTTAGCTATTTCCAGAAACTTCCCAAAGAACTGGGAAGCATAGGGGTCTGGGCAAAGGCATCATAATTACCAAGTATTGCCCTCTTGACTACTTATTCATGCAACAAGGAGACAAACTCTCATAGTCAGCTAGTTCCGCCCACCCTTTGACCCCGAAATAAAAAAAAAAATAACATCCTGTCTGTAGGTTTTTCGCGAATTTTCCAAGCACATGGCTGGTGCGTATTCTCTCACAAACATGACGCAATACCTCATAAAAATATTGAAACATTACATAAGCCTTTTTTCCTATCTTTTATGATTACATAGCCCTCTCAAACAGATTACGTATGACTTTGTAACAAAAGTACTTGAAATAAAAAGTTCATTCTTAAAAATAACATGAATTTACATTTACAACTTGAATAAAGAATATATTGAAATTAACGACGAAGGTCTTACGTATTTTATATAATATACTGGCGTCTATATGAGAAGAACTCATCTTAAGAGCTAGCTAACCTCTTTTCAATGCACAAATAAAATATAAATAAAATCATTATTAAACTACTGTATTTACGCTACACTATACCGGTCTCGTAAGATAGCTTCCCCCATAAAAAGATTTATTCCGTGCCTGAATCCATCGATTTAGCCCGAGATTGCGAAGTATTGCCCTCTCGAATGCTTATCCACGCAACAGGGAGACGACCTCTCTCAGTCAGCTAGCTCTGGCCACCCTTTGTCCGAGAAATAAAAAAAAAGATAACATCTTATTACTAGGTTTTTAGCGAATTTTCCAAAGCACATGGCTGGTGTGTATTCTCTCACAAACATGACGCAATACCTCCAAAAAATATAAAAGAACATTACATAAGCCCTTGTTCCCATCTTGTATGATTACATAAAAATCTAAAAAAGGTTACTTAGAACTTCGTAACAAAAATACGTGAAATAAAAAGTTCATTCTTAAAAATAACATAAATTTATATATACTAGCTTGAATAAGGAATATGTTGAAATTAACGATGAAGGTCTTACGTAATTTACATAATGCACTTGCGCCTACATGAGGAGAACTCATCTTAAGAGCTGGCTAACCTCTCTTCAATGCACAAATAAAATATAAATAGAATCATTATTAAACGACCGTATTTACACTACACTAGACTGGCTTCGTAAGATAGCTCCCCCTAAAAAAGATTATTTATTCTCGGCCTAAATCCATCAATTCAGCCAGAAATTAATAATTTGCAACCACGTTATCTTTACCTGATATAAGCTATACATTAATGCAATACAGTTGCAAACGTAATGACCAACTAGTTAACCTTTAATTATTATTTTTCTTCTTATTCACAAAAGTTGAAGGATTATGATCCGAATCCATTGTAATCTCTTCATTTTGTGGTCGATTCACATAGACCTCGAACTTGTTTATCGCTGTGACTAACGCTAGTAGTTCTTTTACAACTGTCGAGCAGGCTCGCTGGTATTTATTTAGCTTTGACGATATGAAACATACAGGATGAAGAAATCCTTCCTCGTCTTCTTACAATAAAACAGCTCCAATCCCGTTATCTGATGCATCCACTTGGATAAGGAATTTCTTGTTGAAATCAGGTGCTCGCAGTATTGGTTTTGAAGTTAATATGGCCTTTATCCTGTCGAATGATGCCTGGCATTCACTAGTCAATATTAATTTTTTCTTGGGGCTAGTCAAACCCGTCAAGGGAGCGACTACAGTCAAATGTTTGGGCAAAAACCTCGGTATAATCCTGCCATCCCTGCCACCCCCCCCCCTCATTGTGGGGCTGTGGAGGGGGGGGGGGGTAAGGGGGGCATATTTTCCTAATTCCTTCGATGTTAGCGGCAACAGGGGTGATCAGTCCTCTTCCTACTTTAAATCTCAAGTACTGGACTGTTGCCTTCCCAAATTCGCTTTTCTCCAGGTTAATCGTCAGGTATGCTCTTCGCAGCTCTTGAAATACCCTCTCCAGGATTCAGAGATGTTCTTCCAAGGTCGATGAATATACCACGATATTGTCAAGATATATGCCTACTCCTTCTATCGATCCTAGTAGCTGGGGTGTTTATTAGACCAAAAGGCATGATGGTGTATTGATATAACCCAAACGGGGTTATAAAAGCTGATAACAATTTTTTTTGTCGTCCAAAGGAATTTGATAGTAGCCCTTTAACAAGTCGATCTTGGAGATGAGCCTCACTTGTCCGATATTGTTGAGTAGTTGGTCGATGAGCAGCAATGGATAATTATTGGCCACACTGATTGGGTATAACTTTCAGTAGTCCGTACACATCCTAAAAGATCTGTCTGGTTTTTTCACGAGCAAGCATGGAAAACTGTAAGGGTTAGAACTTTGTTCAGCTGATTCGTTCTGTAACAAATAGTCCACTTCTCTTCTCATGACTTCTCAGTGATACGGCGACAGTCAATAGGGGCGTTGTTTAAATGGTCTTTCTGTTGTTTTGAGGTGTATCTCATGCTTCATCAGGTTGGTTTGTTTTGGGACATTGGAGACAATTTCAGGGAAACTTATAATTAATAGGCTTAATTCCTCTTGTTGCTCTTGGTCCAAATGAGTTAATTTCTCTCCCAAATTCTGAATGATAGACGAATTATTCACTTTGTTTACTGCCCCTATCTCACATCCGTCATTGTCTTCTGTGGATGCTATGGTTTGCGCCATACACACTCGTGAAGCTTCTGTCTCGTTTTCACTCAGTAGGGTTTCAATAGGTTGATTTATACTTTCCTTTGACTTTCCCTTCATCCAGGGGTTTCGATAACATAGGTCAGGTCACTGATCTTCTTCAAAATCTTGAATGATCCTAGAAACTTGCTGGTGAGAGGGAATCTCCTTATCGGCAGGAAAACTAATACCTGTTGTCCTATCGAAAACTATCTGTCCTTACTTTTCATATCAAAATTTTTCTTCATATTTCCTTGACTTGCCCTAAGGTTTTCTAGAGAAAATTTCCTAATCTTGCCGATGCTTTTCCTCAAATTCTTGACATATTCTCCATCCGTTTCCTCTCAGTCCTAAACTTTTTCTGCTAACATTCTAATTAGTCCTCGTACTTCTTGTCCAAATACCATTTTATTCGGGCTACATCCCATGCTTTCTTGATAAGCATTACATACTTCGAATAACATCAACGGTAGTCCGATGTCACATTAATTCCTCGTTTCATTGCAGAACTTCGTTAACATACTATTTAATGCTTGATGAAACCTCTCTAATGCAACTTGGGTCTCCAGATGATAAGCAGTTGATAGTTGTTGTTTTACATCCAACAGTTTCATAACGTCCTGAAATAATTTTGACCTGAAATCTGTTTCTCGGTCACTTTGAACGATTTCTGGTATACCAAACTTAATATAAAGGTCTAGTAACTTCTCGGCGAGTATTTTGGCACTGATGTTCCTGACGGGTATTGATTCTGGGTATCATCTTACTGGACACAAGGTTAACATATATTCAGGACTTTTTTCGTCCTTGGTAAAGGTCCTACCATGTAGATCATTACCTTGCTGAAGTGTTTTCCTCTCACTTCTATCAATTGTAAAGAAGATTTCGTAAAGTATTCATTTGGCTTTCTAGCCATCTGACATACATACATGACATGCATGGCAAAACTGGCTCACGTCCTTATGCATGCCAGGCCAGAATAAGTGTTTCATTATCTTCTCAGTCGTCTTCCTTATCCCCATATGTCCCGTTTTGTGCGCGACGGCGATCACCTGTCCTCTCAACAGCGCCGGAATTAATATCTGCCGATATATCTCCCATTTAGCATTCCCAGGGATATCAGCCAGTGTATGCTTTCTCATAAGCAACCCATCCTTAAGATAATAACAGGTTGGACACTGCTGTGCCTCCGTCTCGTCCACCACATGGTACAATAAGTGTGTTAACAATGCATCCTTCCATTGCAACCCTATCAGCCTTTTCCTATTCACTTGCCTTATTTCTAAGGTTAAATTTTCTATTTCTTCCAAGCCCATTTCTTCTTTGTCCTATTGTCTGCTCGTCTGTCGTTCCTCTTCGCTCGGGCCTTCTTTGGAGTTCTCTTTTTGCAAACCATCAAGGAAACCCTCTTCTTCAGAAAACAAATCCTCCAGTTCATTGCTCCTTCAATTTTTTTTTTTCCAGCAGCCACGGTCTTCTTCATACTCCTAGTCGTAACACAACTAGGAAACAGATACGGGTAGTCCTTCTTGAGTTCATTCGTAGGACTTTATCTCAATGGTTTCTACGTTACAATCGGACAAGGCACAAACAGCGCTCCACCAACCTCATTACCCAACAGGACGACTACTTCTTAGACAGCCAATGTGAAAACTAGCTGTCACCAACTCGCATGACAGTTTCAAACGGTGAATAAGGGTGACCTCACCTTCTGTTCCCTTAAAAACAACCGATTCTCTTGCGAGAGACTGATCCACCAACGGGTGTACTTTTCGTACCATCACACTATGGTTACAACCTGTGTCGCGCAACATGCTGACCGGTGTTTACTCACTGTAAAATTATACTGTTCTCAACCGTATATCAGTAAAATACAGGCGAACGAAATTTAACCTTACTTTGTTATTATCTTTTATGGGCTGGTGACCGTAATGTCACTCCTTTACGTTAGTATATCAGTTTTTAAAACGGTAAAAATCTTGGAATGAATGTTTCCAGACATTTATCACTTTTTAATGCAAATTTTTAAGTGTGGTTTATTTTCCTCTCAGTCTTTTCCCGATTGCTTCTTTGTCTTCGCCTGCTGTGACGTCAAATTTTTCTTAATCACTTGGGAGACTGCTTTCGATTAGTTTGATCAACATTCCTTACTGATATGGCCTCTCTTGCCACACTTAAAACAGACAATATCAACCTTCTGCAAGTCTTTCATGATACTTGAAGGAGGAGGATTCGACGATTGTTTCTGTGGTACCATCGCATTCTGCTTAGGAACAGTACCCATGCTACTTCTGCTGGAACTGTTGAACTTGTTAAAGTAGTTATTACTGAACTGGTTTCCATGGTTCAGCAAATACTTGACACTTGGTCGGAACGACGGTTGAAACTTCATGCCCGAGGAGGGTTTACGACTGATAATATTATAATCTTCACTCAGGAATTCCTCGTAGATAGTGTTCTAGTATTATCAATTCTCCCACATCAGCCATCTCTTTTACGTTAGTATCCTCTGACCATCTCTTAAAATTTCGTCGTACCTTATAAGCGTAATCGAGGAAGTCATTTTCTCGTCCTTTCTCAAACTTTGGAACCTTTCATTATAATATTCAGGAGTCATCTGATACACTTGCAGCACGCTCCTCTTCACTTCTTGTTACTCCATCCTCTGGTCCAGTTATAAGGATAAGTAAGCACTGTGAACCTTCCCAAAGAGCACACTCTGCAATAACACAGACCATTTATCTTCTTGCTACTTCATCATCGCTGCAACCGTTTCAAAATGATCGAAGAACTCATTTGGAGCCTCTTCTGTGAATCTTGGAATTAACCTCTGGGCTTCCGATACATTAAACACTGAATTGTGCTTAGCAGGAGCCACCTTATTGTGCGTTGACAACTGTGCACAGGCGTTCAACAGCTCCAACTCCCGCGAATTCCTCGCTTCTTCCATCTCTTTTTCTTCCTGTGTTCTTTCTTTTTCTTCTCGTCATGTGATTTCCCTTGCTTCCATCTCCCTCACATGTCTTGCTTCTTCTGCCTGTCTTTCTTCTCATCTTGCTTCCATTTCTTTTGCATGTCATCCTTCTTCTACCTGTCTTTCTTCTCGTCTTGCTCCCATTTCTTCCCGTCTTCTCTCTCATTCTTCTTGTTCTGCCATCATTTTCAACTTAAGCAAATTCTCCTCCGCTGTAATTCGTCGAATCTCAGCCTCAACATCCCTATCTACTTTCATGCCTTCAGTTTGTGGGCCAACTGGTCTTTGTTTTGCTAAAAATTCTTCCTCAGACTCCTTTACCAGTTCAAAAGCTGCCACAATATTTTCTTCCAACAACTTCCCCTAGTTTATCAAAGCTTCTAAAGTTAGACACTTGATTTGGGCTTTAATCATCCCACTTGTTTCATGGCCGCCATATGCCATTAAGATAGAGCCACTGAGCTTTAGTTATATTAGCTTCTGACAATTCCTGAACACTTGGGTTATTCAAAAACTCTTTGATATTAAACTGTGCCATCTTGTAATTGTACAATATTGAATTCCTTTCCAAAAATATATCCAAATAATACCCAAAATTCTATCAA
>NC_090728.1:78979449-79001949 GCF_036898095.1 Palaemon carinicauda
CAGGATACAAAATGATATCATCTACATACCTTATGTTCTATGGCACTGCCTCTCCAACCTCTTTAGTCATAACATCTATTACTATATTGAAAATGAATGGAATAAGTACTGATTCCTGGTGCAATCCTACTCTCAACTCAAATCCTTCCGTATCCCCAACAGAGCTCCTCACTCTGGTATACACCTCCTGATAAATCACTTGAATCAGCCTCATACTTTTCGGGAACCATCTTCTTCATCAGATACCTCCATACTTCTCTTGGAACACGGTCATAAGCCTTTTCAAGGTCTATGAAAACCAAATGTAAATCTCTTTGTTTTTCCATGAATTTCTCCAACAGTTGCCTCAGACAAAATATATACCTTATTTGGTTTCATTTCCTTTCATATATTCTCTTTATCCTTTTCCTATTTCAGCCTCTTCTCTTATTCTGCCATCCATTATTCTTTCCAATAATAATAATAATAATAATAATAATAATAATAATAATAATAATAATAATAATAATAACAACATCATTTGTACTCAATACTTTGTGTACATATCTAAACAAAGATTTCCTACTTCTTTTCCCTATATACATATTATTTATATGCCTCCAAATTAGTTCCCAGTGAAATAAAGGGTACATTTTATTTCAATACTTAGAACATATTCATAATTCTTCTTTAAATGCTCATATGCATATTTTATTTTGATTTCTGAATATGAGGTCATCTCATAAGCACTTCGCAATATGTTATCGTACCTTCATAAAATCTGGGTGCAAAAATAGTTGTCCTGAAAGTTACATCCATTTTCTAATAAGAAGGTGGCTCTGATTTTACGGTAATAAATGATATATTGATAATCAAAACACTAATCTTTATACATTTAAGGAAAGTACTAAACATGATTTATTTTAATATACACTGAATATCATTAATACCACAACCACCTCTTAATTTCAACAAAAATAATTTTTTTCTCTTCAATATGTTCCCAGGCACTACTTCTCAAATTTTTAGAAATACTCTTCTGAATACGTTTAACATTTTCAACTGCAATTGGGTAAATATGTACTGTATACCATAATTTGCTATTATTTCAAAATTTATTATTGCTGCTAATTGTAACATGGTCAACTTTCTGTTATGAAAGATACTAAGGATTTTGTTTATGCTACTTTCTAAGTTTTTTTCCAGTTTAAATCTTGCCTTTGTCGATAACTATTGCGATGACTTATACCTGAAATTTTACTATAACCGTTCAAAATGTGTAAACCATGATCAGGCCATACTACTCTCTCTTTCCAGTTACTAAGGATTAAAATAGAAGTTTTTCCTCTACTGTATTAAGAACTGCACCTGAAGTGTTCTCATATTCTTTAAAGGTTTAAAGGTTCTTTGATAACATATAAACATTCCTCTGAGTCTAATGCCTTCTCACAAGTAATAACAATAAGTGAGTCGTATGCATAACTAATAATAATATCTGAAGTTCGTTATTATTATTATTTTTATTATTATCAGCATTATTATCATTACTTGCTAAGCTACAACCTAGTAGGAAAGGTATGTTGCTATAAGCTAAAAGGGCTCCAACAGGGAAAGTAGCCCAGTGAGGAAAGAAAATAAATAAACTACAAGAGACGTAATGAACAGTTGAAATAAAATAATTTTAAGAACAGTCATGACATTAAAATAAATCTTACATATAAAAACTATAAAAACTAAAAAAAAAAAAAAAAAAAAAAAAAAAAAGAAGAGTAAGAGAAACAAGACTGAATATTGTGCCCGAAAGTACCCTTAAGCAAGAGAACTCTAATAAAAGACAGTGCAAGGTCATGGTACAGAGGCTATGGCACAACCCAAGACTAGAGAACAATGGTGTGATTTTGGAGTGGCCTTCTCTTTGAAGAACTGCTGACCATAGCTAAAGAGCCTCTTCTACCCTTATGTGTATAATAGCCACTGAACAATTCCAGTTCAGTAGTTAACCCTTTAAAGAAAAAGAATTGTTTGGTAATTTCAGAGTTGTCAAGTGAATGAGGACCGAGGAGAATGTAGAAAGAATTGGCAAGACTATTTGGTGTATGTGTAGTTAAAGGAAAAAAAATGAGCTGTAACCAGAGAGGGAAAGAGATCCAATATAGAACTATCTGTCCAGTCAAAGGACCTAATAACTTCCTAGCGGGAGTATGTCAACGTGTGGTTGGTTAACCTTAAAGCATAATTAAACGGCCTTCTCTTGATCATTCTATGAATTACTACCTGATAAATAGTAAGTAACATTGCAGACAAAGGACACCCTTGCCTGCCAGATTTATTGATAGGAAAAGGGTCAGACTTATTACCGTTGATACCTTTGTGACGGGCCAAGAGTAGGTTGTGACTCAAAAGCGAGATGAAAGCAACCGAGTAACTTTATTACGACACATCGATTATATATACAAACTAGGTCCCGGTAAGAAGGTCATAAAATACAGACATGCTATTTCTTGTCAACCGGCAACCGGTTCTGTTAACAGTTAACAATAGAATATGCAGACATGTTAAAACAAGTTGCTGTCAGTGCGAGGGAAGAGCGAAGATACAAAGGATAATATTTACAAAAAAGAGAAATGTCGTTACTATGTACGCTCGTGTGACACATGGGTGGTACACCTTATACACTTTCGGCATCTGTTAAAAAAAAATTTGTTCAATCAATAACTTCATCATTAAAACCAAATCTTTGTAGTATTGCATTCTAATCAGAAATTCATGGATGGTACATTCATTCATTCATTTATTGTATTTTCCCCAAATCAAATTGGAATACAGGCTCTTGCGTTGACAACCCGTCAATGGTGCAAAAAACTCTGGATAATATAGTGTTGATAGAAATTCACATGATGGACTGACGTGGAGGATGATGATAAGGATTATGGAATGAACATCAGCAATGGCCGGGAGGGAGTCTAAAGCTGGAGTCAGGGGTACACCAGAGGCAGGTCTTTTCGCCGTCTTCCTAAACCTGGTCCTTGTCGATCCTGAAGAAATTCTTTTACCTATAAGAGAGGACCAAACCGGACGACATCCAAATAAGGGATACGAACGACGCGATTAAATGCATTTGACCAACCCAAGTTCACCAATACTGTATCAGGAGTACTTTCATTTGCATAGAATATTAAATCTCTAGTAAAGAAAATTCATTTGTTAATTGATTTATTTTAAATAAAACAAAACTGTTCCTGTGATATTATCAAAGGTAAACAATGTTTAGTCATATTGGCTATATTTTTTTTATTATCTTAAAATCAACATTTAACATTGTTAATGGTCTCCAGTTGGTAATTATATCTGATTTTCCTTCCTTAGGTATGGTGGATATAATCCCCCTATTCATCTTTGAAACATTTTTGTTCCTGAACATAAACTGGATAATTTCAATTAAATCTCCTTCAATAATATTCCAAAATGCTTTATAAAACTCTACTGGTAGCCTATTCATCCCATGGCCTTTCTCATGTTTCATGCTTCGAATGGCATCTAACACTTCTTTTTCACTGCGTGTTTTTGTTAATATTATATTTTCTTCTTCTCTTATAACTTTCTGTATGAGTTGTAAAAACTCATTCTGCATATCTACTTCACAGACTTCTTTCTTGAATAAAGCTTCGATATAAATTCTCTCACATAGTTCCTTATTACTTTCGGGTTTAATATTTCACTTCCACTATTTCTTTTTAACTTATTGAAAAAAGACCTTGCACCTTTCGCTTTTCCAAGTAGATAAGCTGATACCTTTTAATTGGTTTTCCACTCTTGCTCTTACCTTTATTCCTTCACATATCTTATTGTCAGTATAATTTGTTCTTAATTTCAACGGATTAACAATATCAAGACTACAAGGATTTAACATAGATTTTTCCATTTCTTGTTTATATTGATAATTTAGCAAATTAATAAACTGTAATTTTCCTTATTCAGCGGTTTTAAGCATCTGATAAACTGTAGATGATTCAGAGATTGCTGTAGAAGTTTCACGGCAATCCTTTTCTTTGTAAACCTTAGATCTGTTCTGAGGAATTGATTTTCTCTTCAATTAGTCGATCATTCTACACAATTATTACTGATTATCTAAGAAAGGTTCACTTAACCATTCTTCTTACAGGATATCTTTTGTTAATCTACTGTCTTATTGGTTTATCATATTTCTTCTTTCCCACAGTTATCCCTACATCAAGGGGTCGGTTGCCTGATGCACCCTATCCAATACCCTCTATTAAAGGCATCCTCTTCAATTAAATCTCTTTCCATATCATCCTCCACCTTATCTGGCCATCTAATTCTCTGCATCCCTCTCGATCTCCACCACCCACGATAACAGGTCCCTCACAAGTCCTCCTCAATCCATCCCCACCACCCCTTCACAACACTTGCCCATGCCAACTCAGACGTACCACTCTTTACTAAGGATGCCATTGTTTTCATTTCATAATTTTCCAATCTTTCAAGCAGTGATATTCCCATAATCCACCTTAGTATTTTCGTTCCTGTTACCTAAAGGTTTGCTTCCTCTTTTCGTCTTAGAGTCAACGTTTCTGATACATACAATAATACTGGTGCTATAGATCTTGACTTTTAGCTTGGCTGTCATTTTCTTATCAGATACCACTCCTGCTACCTCCCTGCAATGCCCCCCCAACCCCCCGCCCCCCGGCTTTAATCCTATTCTCAACTTCAGCTTCTTATCCTCCTTCCTGATTTCTAGTAGATCCCAAGTATCTAGATTGTTTCACCTTTTTTATAACGAGCCTCTACTTTTATGTATGATAATCCTATCATTACCATCCTTACTGCTTATCAAAGCTTCAGTCTTATACACATTTACTCTCAAGCCACCCCACTCCAAAGTCTGGCCACTCTACAACCTTCTATGTAAGTCTTCCTCATTTCAGCAGTAATCACCAAACAATCTGCATATAGCGACTCCCACAATACTTCATTTCTGATATTTCTGATCCCATCACTTATCACGTCTAAGTTTACCACAAATAAAAACGGGCTTAATGCTGACCCCTGGTGTAATCCAACAATAACTTCAAAGGTTTCTGTATCCCAAACAACTGTTATTACTTTTGTGCATTATCCCTACCATACACTGTCTCTTTACACACATGCATCGTCTTTGATACAACAGAAAAGGAAATTGAGATTGGAAGGCATAGATTTTAAAAGGGCTGTTGAAGACAAGGAACTGCTGAGAGAGAAAAAGTAAGGCTCCTTGGGCGTCAGGGGATTCATCGTAAAGGCGGAATTTCACTGAGGTAACACAGGTAACACGTAGCATGTAAATTGAGTGGCTTTCAATAATTATGTTGAATGGTCCTTTCAACCAGGAGACATGTTGCCTTCGATTGTTGATTGTAGTATGCTACGTGCTATGTTTACAGTTGTTGCTTGTAGTATGCTAAATGCTATGTTTACAGATGAATGCAACAACATTCAACTAATTCAACAAAATTTAGTTAGTTGCCATCACGATATCTCAGCGGACGATTGCTGCTGCCGCATATTTAGTGATAAGTTCTCGCAAAATAAGCATCGATGGTAGAGGCCAGAGCTTTTCATAGGCAAGTCATAAGCAATACATTACTTCTCATAATAGTAGAGGATTTCGTTTCGGTTAAGCCCTTGTACTTACGGCCATAAGCTGTACATGATTTAGTGATGATTTTAATTATATATATATATATATATATATATGTACATATAATGTATATATATATATATATATATATATATATATATATATATATATATATGTACATATAATGTATATATATATATATATATATATATATATATATATATGTACATATAATGTATATATATATATATATATATATATATATATATATATATATATATATATATATATGTACATATAATATATATATATATATATATATATATATATATATATATATATATATATATATATATATATATATATATATATATATTATTATGAAGCTAGTCTAACGTGCGTGTAAACTATTTTTTTACATATTTCACTTGTGTATTTAAGAGATATATAGCCAGCTCGTGAGGTGGGACCCACTAAAATATGATTAAGTAAATGTATGTAAATTACATAAGACTTTGGTCATTCATTTAGTCATAATTTCATTCAGTTCCGTACATGTAAATTTATGTTATTTTAAGTAATTAAATTTTTATTTCACGTAGTTTGGTTACGAAGCCTTATGTAGTATTGTTAAAAGGTATGCTGTATAACACTGACGAGATATAAAACGCTAAGGATTGTATCATTTTTCCACATGGTTGGATGAGGAATGAAGGTTCTCGGCTAAACATTTTCTTTTTTTTTAATGTTATGAGAGGATGTGGGCGGAGTTAGCTGAGAGGGTTGCCATCGTCAGGCAATGAATTAGACCATTCTTCAAACTGCCATATTGGTAACAGTGGCGTCGCGAGATGCCGCTCGGACCTTGTACACACGCATTGAGAATGCTTTCCTGAATCAGCTGGATGACTCCAGAATGACTTAGGATGAGATATAAGGGCCAACCATTGCATTGGAGAGAGAGATACAACCTGGCTCTCTGAAAGAGCCAATGTCCGACAATCCTCTCCCAAGCACCTCTTCAGCCATCCATGGTGTTTTCTCTTCAACATATACCTTATATAGTGCTTTCAAACATTGGCAAATTTTGTGGTTTAATTTGGAAGAATTGAAGTTTCTTTTATGTAAGCACATTTTATATTGTAAAATTTGTTTTTGTGACCGGCCCTGTGTGATTTGATTAAAAAGCGAAGTGCATTTATTCTTGCTTAACTGTTCTGTAACCTTGTGTGAGCCCAAAGGTTGTAAGAGTAACGGACACATATATGTAAGTGTAATTATTGTTCATTTTCTATTAGTGTTAAAGTGTCATTTCTTCATTGATTGTCAAAATTAAATATTTCCATATATTAATTTCTAGTGAATCTAGTAATTGTATTGTTCATGAAGTGTCATTTTGCCATATGTCTAAGGTCCAGTTCAGATTTAAATTTCGAGTGATTTATTTTTGGTAATACTTTTGAATAGTTATGTTTTATAGAAAATATATATTTTTGTAGTGTGTATTACTTCGATAACCAATAATTAATTCAGTGCCTTGCTCGCATCCCTGACTTAGAACCAAAGTAAGAAGTTGATTTAAGAATAGTTCCCATTAAAGTAAAGTATTCACCCAGTAAAGAGACCTGTAAATATTCAGTATTCATATATGTTAACGTCTGGTAGTTGTGTATTATTCTCTGAGCTCGGATATATTCTCGTGCGTATCAGATTTGTGTAATATAATGCAGGTGAGTTTAGAGCTTGGGAGTTTACGTTATTTGCTGGTCGTAATATATATATTTTTGGTGCCCAGAACCTGGGATTGAGTGAATATGTTTTAAACATTGATGATAGCAGGGCCGTGTTTTGATCAAAGGTTTGACCAGTTTAGTGTTGGTAGGATTCCATGTATTGTTAGGATATATATTTTAGAGAGTTATAGATATTTGTAAAGTACAAGATGGCTCAATTCAACTTAGAGGAGTTTTTGGAAAAACCAATTGTTCAGGACTTGTCGGAAATTAATGTAACTAAAACTCAGTGGCTCACTATTTTAATGGCATGTGGTCGCCATGCAATAAGTGGAATGATTAAAGCCCAAATCAAGTGTCTAGCCTTAGAAGCATTGATAATCCCAGGAAAGTTGCCCGAAGAAGATATTGCAGCAGACCGCGACCTTTTGGAGAAGGCTGAAGCAGAATTTGTAGAGGAGCAAGTACCAGTTGACCCGAAAACTGAAGGAATGAAAGCAGAAAAGAGTGTAGAGGCTGAGATTAGACGAATTGCAGCAGAAGAGAATTAGATTGAGTGGAAAATGATGGGAAAACAGGAGGAAAGAGAGAGAGGAGGAAAAAGAAATTGCAAAACGAGAAGAAAGAGAGAGAAAAGAGGCAAGAGAAATTGCAAGATGGGAGGAAAGAGAGAGAGAAGAGGCAAGAGAAATTGTAAGACATGCAAGGGAAATGGAAGAAAGAGAGAGAGAAGAGGCAAGAGAAATTGCAAGACATGCAAGGGAATTGGAAATGTTGAATGCTCGTGCAAGGTTGTCAACTCAGACAAGTGTGACCCCTGCTATGTAGGATACTGTGTTTGATGAGGCAAAAGCAAAGAGGTAGTTCCCGAAATTCATGGAAGAAGCTCCCGACGAATTCTTCGATACTTTTGAAACTGCCGCGCCGACAGTGGAATGGCCTTAAGATATATGGCCGGTGTTATTGTAGAGTGTCATTATTGAAATAGGACTCAATGCGTATCTTGCCTTGTCTCAGGACCAGAGGAAGGAGTATCAAGAAATTAAGAGGAGCATACTGCAAGTGTAGCAGATAACCGCTGAATACTATAATGAAAGTTTCTGAAGTTTGCGGAAGGACGAGAAAATTACTTTCCTGGATCACGCTTATCAGGTACGACGATATTTTAAGAGATGGATAGAGGTTGCCAAAGGGAGAGATGGCCGATTTAGAAGAACTGATAGTGCTGGAACAATATTTACAAGGAATTCCTGAACATATTCGAACGTATTTGGGAGGGAGAGGTGAAAAAACTCGATAGGGCTGTTTCGCTGAGTAAAGATTATAATATCAGTCGTAAACACCCCTCGGGTATAAAGTTTCACCCGTCATTATGACTAAGTGTCAAGTATTCAACAAACCATGGAAACAAGTCCAGTAATAACTATGGGAAAAAGTTTAATAGTTACAGCGAAAGTACCACTGTTACTATTCCAAAACAGAATGTGATAGTACCCTAACAACAATCATCGATTTGTCTTCCCTCAGGTGGTGTGAAAGACGTGCAGAGGATTAATATTATCTGTTATGTAAGTGTGGCAAAAAAGACCATATCAGTAAGGATTGTGGTCAAACCAACCGAAAGCAGTTGTCCAAGTGGTTAAGGGTTATTCAACTCCACAGAATACAAAGACGAAGAATCAAACGTGAAAGGTTAACGAGGAAAATAAACCAGCTAGAATTTACACGACGAACAGGACAATCCCAAGCAGCGTGGATGCCTTTCAACCGTATATCTATGAAGGTATGTTAGCTGCTTTGGATGGGAGCGAGCAGATCCGGGTCAAGATATTACGCGACATGAGATGTAATGACAGTGTGGTGATGCGAGGCATATACGCGATGGTAGAACAGTTTCTCACGAGAGATTCTGTCATTTTGAAAGGAATAGGAGGTGAGGAAATTACTCCTATTTGCCACTTGAAACCGTCACGCGAGTTGATGACAGGTCATTTTAATTTTGCGGTAAAGGATTCATTGGCTGTCGAAGAAGTAGAAGTCCTACTGGGAAATAAGGTTGGTGGAGCGCCCTTTGTGTCTTGTCCCATTGTAATGGAGAAACCACTGAATTATAGTCCTTCGACTGAACTCCAGAAGGAATAACCAATATCTGTTTCGTAGTTGTGTGACGACTAGGAGTATGACAAAGAAAGTGGCTGCAGAAGAAGACAGAGAAACCAATGGAACGATGAACTTGGAATATTTATGTAAGGAAGAAGAGGTTTCCCATGATAGCACTCAAAAGGTGAGAGCTCGAGAGAAGTGGACCGACAGACATATGAACAGGAAGACAAGGAAGGGATGGACTTGAAAGAAATAGAAAATTCAGCATTAGAAGGAGGAAAAGTGAGTTGGAAAAGGCAGATAGGATTGCAATGGAACGATGCGACCTTAACGGAATTACTGTACCTTTTGGTGGATGAGACGGAGGTGTAGCAGTCTCCCACCTGTTATTACCTCAAAGATGGATTGCTTATGAAAAAGCATAGACATGCCGATATCCCTTGGAATGCCAAATGGGGCATATACTATGAAATATTGATTCCCTCAACACTGAGAAGACAGGGGATCGCTGTAGCACATGAGACGGGACACATGGGAATAAGAAAGACAATAGAGAAGATTATGAGACACTCTTTCTAGGTTGGCATGCATTAAGATGTGACCATGTTTTGCCATGCATTTCACGTTTGTTAGATTACTGGAAAGCCTAAAGAGTACATCAAGAAGGCTCCCTTACACCCAATTGAAGCACGAGGAGAACCCTTCAGCAAGGTGAGAATTGGCATTGTGGGACCGTTACCGATAACGAAGAAAGGCTACGTATATATGTTAACTTTGATATGTCCAGTGACAAGACACCCAGAAGCCATACCCATCAGGAACATCAGCTCCAAAATAATCACCGAGAAGTTACTAGAATTTTTTTACTAAGTTTATTATTCCGGAAATTGTTCAGAATTACTGAGGAACAAATTTCACATCAAAATTGTTTCAAGACATGATGAAACTATTGGATGTAAGACAACAACTATCTATTGCCTATCAACTGGAGACCATAGATGCAATAGAGAGTTTCATCAAACCCTGAAGAGTATATTAACAAAGTACTGCAAGGAAACAGGAAATGAATGGGACATTGGACTACATTTGATGTTATTTGAGGTACGCAATGCTTACCAAGAGAGCATAGTATGTAGCCTGAAGGAAATGATGTTTGGACAAGAAGTAACAGTATCGATTAAAACCTTAGTAGAAAAATGGAAAGATCTAGAGGAAACGGATTGACAATATGTCAAGAACTTGAGGAAAAGCATCAGCGAGATAAGAAAATTTTCCTTTGAAAACATGAAAACGAGCCAAGGAAAAATTAATAAAAGGTTTAATATGAGAAGTAAAAACAGATAGTTTACGGTAGGACAAGAGGTGTCGGTTTTCTTACCGATGAGGAGATTCCCACTCATCAAAAAGTTCCAAGAACCATTGTGGATTTTGGAGATAAGTGACCTGACCAACGTTATCGAAACACCAGGAAGAGGGAAAAGTCAAAGGAGGGTACACGTTAACTTATTGAAATCATACTTAAAGGGACAGTCCGCTATGGTGTTTGACAAAACAACTTTGAAAAATCCAAAATAGTTTTATTTTTTCTATGTATATAGAAACATACCGTACATGCTCTCCAGAAGTTTTAGCCAATTATTTCTACAAATAATGAAGATACAGTGATCTTTGAGTGTTGATGTCATCCTTACTGTGTTGTCTGCAAGACTGAGTTTGAGAGAATCGTCTTTGAGTGTTTATTTTTCCATACATAATGCGATTTTTTCATTTATGTTTCGAAATCTCGTACGTCTGGCAGAGATGGAAGGCATTGGTAGTGGGTAAGTGAACGTAAACTATGATCTATGAGAAAACCACCCAGAGTTTCCAAAGACATGTAAAATTTATGATGTATGTGTTTGTTTAATTGCAGTTCGTATGTACATTATGTTTTTATAACTTCCTCGTGAATTTTATAGCAAGGCCAATATTCCCTAAGGTCAAAGAAGGAACAAAAAGTAATAAGAGAGCAACAAAAAAGAACCAAGAAGAGAGGTAAACATGAAAAAAAGTACAAAGCTGGAACGTTCTAACTAAAACTGGCAACAATAAGAGGCCGCTGGCAACTCATGACACCCTTACACTAAGTGTATAAGTGAACTTAGGGTTTAAATACCTCGTTTAGGGAGTATTCATGTAGGAATAAACAATAACAGTACAAAGTAAGGTTATCATAATATTGTTATTTTGATTTTTCTAAGAGTAAAGAGAAAATTTATAGCAAATCTTTAGGAGCTCATAACTTAAAAACATTCTTATTCTAACTTCGGTACATTTTTCTTGGATATTTATTGTTCAATTTTAGAGAAAAGTGTATCATTGAAAAGAGGAATAAAAAACCCACAATTCTGTGTAACAGAATTTGGACTTTTCTTTTTTTACTTTTTTCGTGATTATTTTACTTCTAGACGATGAAAAATAAGAAAAAAAAATCTTGAAAAAACGGAAAATTGGAAATTTGTCCTATAGAATTATTCAATTTATAAAGAAGTTTGGATGGTATGATTTTCAATACAATTGGTATCATATTATTGGAGAAAAATGTACCTAAAATATTTTGAAAAATCATGAATTTTTTGCTAATAATTCACAAAATTATTATCTAATGACTTGAAATTTTTATATGATGAAGGTATTATATACGTCTAAAACATATAGAAAAGGTGTATTTTGAGCAAATAAAAAAAAAGCTTCACGGGTATATATGGCGTAAACCATTCCATCCATGGACGACGACGACGGATATGGAGTAGAAGCTGTAAGCAAAGTGAATAATTCGTCCATCATTGGGAACTTAAAAGAGAAATGAACTTGTTTGAAGAAGGAGCAGTAAAAGGAATTAAGCCAATTGATTAAATGCTTCCCTGAAATTGTCTCATTATATACACCTTAAGACCATGGGAAGAACATTCAAACAACATGCCTATCGACTGTCGCCGTATCACCGAGAAGTGTTGTGAAAAGAATTGGACCATTTTTTTGCAAAACGGATTAGCTGAAGAAAGCTCTAGCCCTTCTATTTCTCCATGCTTTTCGTGAAAAAACCCGACAGACCTTTCAGGATGCATACGGACTATCAAAAGTTGAATTCGAGCAGTGTGGCTGACAATTATCCATTGCTGCTAGTAGACCAACTAATCAACAACATTGGACAAGCAAGGTTTGTCTCTTAGATCAACTTGTTAAAAGGCTATTATCAGATTGCTTTGGACGACAACGCAAAATTATTATCAGCTTTTATAACCCTGTTTGTGTTATATCAATACATAGTCATGATATTTGATCTAATGAAAGCACCCGGTACCTTTGAATGAGTGATGGATAAACTTCCTGGATTGATTGAAGGTATATATTCATCGACCTAGGAAGAACATCTCCGAGTCCTGGAGAAGGTATTTCAAAAGCTGCGAGGAGCACATCTGACGATTAACACGGGAGAAGAGCAAATTTGGAAAGGCAACAGTTCGGCACTTAGGATTTGAAATTGGAATAGGGCAAATCGTCCCAGTAATTGCTAACATCGAAAGAGTAAGGAAAGCTTCACCGCCCCCCCCCCACATTGAGGAAGCAATTACAACAGCTTTTAGGAATAGAAGGCTACTACACACGGTTTTGCCCAAGTTTTTTGGCGGTAGTCGCACTCCTGACAGATTTGACTAGCCCTAAGAAAAATTTGTATGGACTAGGGAGTGCCAGGAAATCTTTGATAAGATAAAGGACATATTAACTTTGAAACCAATACTGCAAGCACCGGATTTCAACAAGAAATTTCTTATCTAATTGGATGCTTTGGCAGCAGGATTGGGTCTCTCCTATTGCAAGCAGACAAGGAAGGAATTCTTCAACTGTCTGTTTCATGTCATCAAAG
This sequence comes from Palaemon carinicauda, assembly GCF_036898095.1. Taxonomy (NCBI): domain Eukaryota; kingdom Metazoa; phylum Arthropoda; class Malacostraca; order Decapoda; family Palaemonidae; genus Palaemon; species Palaemon carinicauda. The sequence continues at coordinate 78,992,813 of NC_090728.1, forward strand.
TTGAAGAATCATCAATGGGTCTACTCGACAGTTGAAAAGGAACTGTTAGTGCTAATCACAGAGATAAGAAAGTTCAAAGTTAATGCAAATAGCCCACAGAATGAAGAAATTATGGTTTATTCAAATCACAATCCTTCATTTTTTTTTCAATAAAATGAAGAATTATAATCAAAGGTTAACTAGATGATCGTTATGTTTGCAACCATATTGTATTAATGTAAAGTACAAATCCTGTAAAGAGAACGTGATGGCAGATTATCTATCTTGGGCTGAATTGACGGATTCAGTCCTGGAATAAATAATTTTTTGGGGGGAGCTGTCTTACGAAGCTAGTCTACATGAGAGTAGATTATTTTATTCATGTACTTCATTTGTGTGTTTAAAAGATGTAAAGCCAGCTCGTAAGGTGAATTCCACTCTTATAGGATTAAGTATATGTATGTAAATTACATAAGACTGTTATCATTCATTTAGCTATATTTTCATTCAGTTCCATATATGTAAATTTACGTTATTTTAAAGAATTAGATTTTTATTTCACATAGTTTTGTAACGAAGTCTTATGTAACTTGTTAAAAGGTATGCTGTATGACACACATGCTAGGGATTGCATCATGTTTTCATGCGGTTGGAAAATGCATGAAGATTCTAGACTAAAGTTGTTCTTGTTTTTAATGTTACGAGAGTAGGTGGGCGGACTTAGCTGAGAGAGTTGCCTCACCATGTGTTGTATAGAACCCTACTTCAATCTGCCAAGTTGGACACCTGACTCCGCGAGAGACTGCCGAGACCTAGTGCATGCGCATTGAAGGCATTGCTTGAATGTACTGGAGGGTTCTAGAGTGAATTAGGATAATATATATAGGGCTTGGCAATGCTTAAGTAACGAGAGATTCAGCCTGACATTCCATAAGATCTGTGCTTCCATCAATCCTCTCACCAGAACCTCTTCAGCTATAGTGCTTCCTCTCAAACATGAATAGTGCTTTCTCTCAAATGTTTATAGGGTATAGTGTTTGTTAATACATTTTGTAAATTGTGATTTTGAAAGAAGTGAAGGTTATATGTGAGTACATTTTATATTGTAAAATTATCAATATTTTGTGCCTGCCCCTGTGTGATTTGGTCAAGCAGTGAAGTGCCTTTATTTCTGCTTAACCGTTTAGTAACCTTGTGTTAGCCCAAAGGACGTAAGAGTAACAGTTACGTATATGTAAGCGTAATTCTGGTTTATTTTCTATAGTGTTTAAGTGTCAACTTTTTTTTTATTAATTGTCAAAATAAGATATTTTTATGAATCAGTTTCTAGTTAAACAAGTGATTCTATTATTCCTGAGTTGTCATTTTTCCTTAAGCCTAAGATCTAGTTCAGATTTAAATTTCGAGTGATTTATTTTTTATATTACTGTTGAATTGTTATTTTTATGGAATATATATATATATATATATATATATATATATATATATATATATATATATATATATATATATATATATTATTTCGATCACTAGTACTCAACTTGCTTGTATCCCCTGACTTACAGCCGAAGTAAGAGGCTGATTTAAGAATAGTTCCCGTTAAAAGTGAAGTAATCACCCAATTCTGTTTTGAGTGTAACGTAAAGAGCCTTTTAGATATTTAGTCTTCAGATGGAAAACGAGAGAGAGAGAGAGAGAGAGAGAGAGAGAGAGAGAGAGAGAGAGAGAGAGAGAGAGAGAGAGAGAGAGAGAGAGAGGAGGGAAGGTAGTGTGGAATTGGAAAGTAAGAACAGTTCTCTTAACTTATATCAGACTTGTAAACCCAATAATATACCCTGAATGTAGGGTTAAAGTACCGCATTGAAGAACTTTCTCACCAAGGTAAGTAGATAGTCTGCCTATAAGTATGTGGATAGGAACCAAGATGAGGTAACAGAGGATATCCTACTCCGGACATGGGGTGTAACTGTTCCCCGAGTGCGGATCTAGTAATATAAAAAAGGGGTTTCGAAAAACATGACTAAAGCTGCTGGGGTGCTCGGGGGCACTGTAAGCCCCCGGAAACTGATCTAATTTTAAGATATGTTTCATGTTTTTGAAGCCATTTTTGTCTCATAATTGGATTATTATAAATTGAAAATGCATTATGCAATAACAGCATCTCGATGAAATTTATAAAACATTTCATCAGTAATCTCTACAACTACTTTTAGTACATGACTATACATTTTTGGGAAACCTCATTGTAATTATTGGAGTACCTCCATCCTCCCGTTCACCTATCAACCAATAGCAATTCTTGACTCGTCGAATTGTAGTCACTCTCTCCACTTCTTCCATATTTACTCAAATCAAGGAAAATCTCCTTATTTCCAGCTAATATAAAACAAATTCTTACTACTTGGGGGTCTGTGTGTGTGTGTGTAGGTGTGTGTGTGTGTGTGTGTGAGAGAGAGAGAGAGAGAGAGAGAGAGAGAGAGAGAGAGAGAGAGAGAGAGAGAGAGAGAGAGATGATTTTAATCTTCTACATCTCTTTTTCTACCTTTTCTTGCAGCAACTATTGAGAGGAAGATATTAATTATTTAGTTTTATTTTATCCAAGTCTGAATGTTTTCGTAAAATACAAGCTTTTATCATGAAACCATTTTTAAATTCTTCATATTAGACATTTCTCCGATGAAAAAAGTGGTTTTTACTTCTTTGATTTTCTTTTTCTTATTCTACATATTTTGTAATTAAAATGCTTTTGACACTAATGCTCGTGACTATCATAGATTTACTTTCAAATGTTGAATTATAAATAGCTTTCACTTTTGAGCCAGAGGGTCGTCGTAAGAAAACTTGTAAAAAGCGAAATTACTTCGTGAAGGATGAAGCCTGAAAATGAAGATACATAAGAAAATAAATGTTTCCACCCATATGCCGGGTTTAATTCAAACTTTTTTCTCGAAACCCCAAGTTTAATAGTCAAACTTTTATTCAAAAATAAAAAGCCAAGTTTAACTACCAAAATTTTTTTCTTGAAACTCCTAAGTTTAAAAAAAACGCGAGTCATGACACCTCGCTACCCACCTGGATCTGCTTTTGTTACCAGATCAAATACGGTTTGAGAAGTTAATTTGTATAAGAATACTTTTCAATTGCTCTATTTTTTTTTCTCAACAGTACTGCATGCCCCACAGTAGCTGTGCTATGTCAGTCATCATTAGGTAGAGGAGCAAAATACGTAGAAAAAATTCTAAGATTTTACTAAAAATTTACTAAAAGTAAACTTGTTAAGTACAAGGTACAATAGAGTCGGTTACAACGCATTTCGAGATGGTTCCGGGTTTTTCCTCTCGTCTTCAGGCTGGGTGCTGATTGGCCGAGACGCCAATCAGCGCTCAACACTAGGAGCTCAGCCCAAGACCTGTATAAATTGAGCCAGCCCAGCCTTCATCGCCATCCCACTTACGGCTGCCTTAGCGCAAGAGCCTGTGGCTTACACCTTCTGTGCAAGTCGCTCTTCTGATTGCTTTGCTTTCTTGCCTTTATCGCTACATTTCAAGCCTGAAGATGAGAGGAAACACCTGGGACCCTCTCTAAAATGTGCTGCAACCGACTCTTTTTGTATCCTGTTCTTGACAAGTTCACTTTTAGTAAATTTCTAGGAAAATGTTAGAATTCTTTCTGAGTATCTTGCTCCCATACCTACTAATGACTGACAGAACACAGTTACTGGGGGCATGCAATACTGTTGAGAAAAGGAGAATTAGAGTAATTGCAAAACTTAATTAGCCACTGAGGCAGCTATAATCTTCAATGAAATCAGCAAAAGGGTCTACTTCCGAGATTATTATTATTATTATTATTATTATTATTATTATTATTATTATTATTATTATTATTATTATTATTATTTTTATTCATGATTTTAGAAAAGTCACTTATTTTTAAGAAGGCAATGGTAATAAAAAAAAATATAACCAACGGATTTGGATAGTTTAGGAAAACCTAATATTTTTCTAGCAGTCCTACATCTTAGTTCCAAGTAGAATCAAAACTCTCTAGCACTGATAAATTATATCGAAGATGATCTCTAAAATTATGGGTGAACTAAACCAGTTTTTTTTTCTGAATTAGTTTTTTGAAGGTCAACTGTGATGGCTGTATTTCTCTTTCTCTTGATTTTTTATTGTTGCTTTCACTTCTTTTCGTAGTGCAACAAGAAGAGGTACCAAGTAAAAAGTAAAGAACGCATGTTAACCTGTACAAAACGTAAAATATTTATAAAAAAAGATAAAATATGGTTATTCCAAGAAGAAAACTTAGGCCTACCTTTTCACAGAGGAAGATAAGGAACGAAGGTTTACCAGCATGCACTAGAAATATTAGGATAATTCTTGTTAAATCTGAATGTTTTTTGACAAATTTACAGTACTGTATCCAAATAACATTCACTCATATTTTCCTAAGTTTACTGTTCATTCTATATAATAAAAGGTAACTGTGAATTGATTGCAAGTATGATTATAATGAAGTGAAACTACAAACGATTGCAAATATTGATAACTTAGAAGTGTGATGATAAAACTTGGAAAGATCAGAGATAAAGCAATATATATGTACAGTCTCAAATGTATTTAAGAAACTGCTGGATGTCCCAAAGAATTTCGTTTAAAGGTTACAAGTAAGTTAAGTAATGGAAATTTCTATAAAAATGTCTAGACTTCTAAATGCAAAGCGTTTTCTTTTTCAGAAAACAAATTTACATCTAGAAAGATTTACTATATAATGGAACCTTGAAGGAATCGCAGTATTGGACATCTAAAAAATAAACATGTAATTATCTGAAAGGCTCATATACATCTTTGTGAGGACAGTGAAACGACAATTTAAGGATACACAGTGCTATGGAACGGAAATATAGCTAAGGATTGAAGAAGAACGTGCAAGACAATTTAGTAATTGCTTATCAAAATGCAAGAAACCTTAAGAAACTGAAAATTGCATAGATCAAGGAGCAACTAATCATTATCTTGAGTATTCGAAAGAGTAGATGGGAAAATAACAAAAAAAAAAAAAAAAAAAAAAAAAAAAAAAAAAAACCTGTGGGACCATTAAAAACACGAGAAATGTCAGCCAGGACGGCAGAAACAAATTGTCAGGTGACATTACAGCAAACACTATTTACAAATTCTGAGTAAAAGCTCGCAAAACCCATCACACAAGTACAACGCTAGAGATTAGCTTTAAAGAATTAAACTAATCAGGAGAGCAGAACATATAATCATAGGAAATCATTCAAGACGATCCTAACAGGTGCCAGAAATAAAAACACACAACCAAGTCATTACAAACAATTGTTCAAAGGATACATTGTGATGAAGGAATGGTGCAACCTATGCCATGCAGTTAGGAAGATGTGCACCTTTATATTTCTTGTATGGAAAGAAGAAATTCGTGGTCCCTTTCACTACCTGTGGACGGGGGTGACCAATGGAGTGTGACGAGGTTTCGGCATGTAAGGCGGAGGGGGCCAAAGATGAGACAGACGACGCTGGCCACAGATGTTGCGTTTGTCGATCCAGAAATGCATGATGAATGTCCTTGGAGAACTACAATAGCGACGGGGATGACATGGTCATAGTCCTGTTTGAACAGTATCATAGAAGAACATCAGTGCTTGTGAGTGATGAGACACTTCTCTCATTAGTAGTACCAAAATGGCCATAATTTCTCACCCGCAAGTAATCCGTGGCCATAGTTTCTCACCCGGGAGTAAAAAAGCATGGCCATAGTTTCTCACCCGGAAGAAAACCACGGCCATATTTGCTCACTGTTTACGGAAGTGAAGTATTATTTAAAGTTTTTTGTTTACAAACATTGAGTTGAAGGTCGTTTGAGATTTTTTGATCAACAAACGGTTTGGATTTCCGTCGTTAACGTACATTGTAGTAATGACGTATGTGTTTATACGTGTCCAGGAAGTGTGTTACTATTAAAGGGATTTGTTTACAAACATTGACAGGTAGATTATTTGGTGTTATCAAGAAAGGTTTTGAATTTTCGTCGTTAACAACGAAAATTGAAACCCTTTGTTGGAAATGATCTGACCGCCAATATTTTGTTTTAATAGCACCACACTTCCTGTACACGTATAAACACGTACGTCATTACGTTAACGATGAAAAATCAAAACCGTTCTTGATAACAACAAATAATCTACCCGTCAATGTTTGTAAACAAATCCCTTTAAATAGTACAACACTTCCTGGACACGTGTATAAGCGTACGTCATTACGATGAACATAACCGTTTGTTGATAATAACAAATGATCATGTCCTCAATGTTTTGTAAAGAAATCCCTTTAATAGTACCACAGTCCCTGGACACGTATAAACACACACAACACTACGTCATTACTAAAATGTACGTTAAGTTAACGTACATTGTAGTAATGGCGTACGTGTTTATACGTGTCCAAGAAGTGTAGTTTTATTTAAAGGGATTTGTTTGCAAAACATTGATAGCCAGATCATTTGTTGTTATCAACAAACGGTTTGAGTTTTCGTCATTAACGTAATGACATAGGCGTTTATATGTGCCAAGGAAGGTAGGTAGGTGGTGTTTAAAGGGATATGTTACGTTTACAAAACATTGACGTTTGAGGTCTTTAAGTTGTATAAAGTAAGGAGCGTATGTTTTGACCATTCTCGAGGTCATTGCAGATTATGTGTATAGGTCACCACGGTTTGTATATAACCATTTTGCAATTACAGTTTTTCCGTGCATGGTGGTATGTTTTACGTAGAAGCCTATACAGCAGTCTCTTTCTCTCTCTACACCCGAGTCCCGCTTCCCACCTGTCAAAGGACAAACTCTCGTCTACCGCTGACCACCCGGGATATTTGCATTGATAAGCCTAAAGCACCTGTCCCAACCTGCACCGGACGTGCACCCACCCCCTCATGTTTGTAAACATGTCCCTTTAATAGTAGCACACTTCCTGGACATGTATAAACACATACGTCATTAATACCAATATACGTTAACGATGAAAATCCAAACCGTTTGTTAATCAAGAAATCTAAAACGACCTTCAACTCAATATTTGTAAAAAAAAAAAAACTTTAAATACTACTTCACTTCCGTAAACAGTGAGCAAATATGGCCATGGGTTTCTTCCGGGTGAAAAACTATGGCCATGCTTTTTTACTTTGGGGTGAGAAACTATGGCCACGGGTTATTCCCGGGTGAGAAACTATGGCCATTTTGGTACTACTCTCATTCACCTTAGTCATTAACACCTACAACTTCTCTGAGTTTCAAAGAATTGATGTTATGTCTTCATGTTAATTACCACTTTCATGAGACATAGCCTACCATCAGTGAAATAATACTAGTACATGAGAAAGTCACCATAAAGTTGATTGTGCTTTTACTTTAATAAAAATCTTGAGTAAAATACATCTAGAAATCGCTTCTTAATAATGTACCTCACGTGTATCACACACGCTCGTACACTGTAACGGTATTTCTATTTTTATGAATACACGTATTATCGTATTATCGTTATTGCTCTCCCCGCGCACTGATAACATGTTTATGGCTGTATGTTTTGGAATTTTTGTGCTGTTCATGACTTGAACGGGTTGTATATGCTGTATATTCATGCTCCGTTCAAATAAAGCCAGTTGCAACTTGCATTCACCCCGCTTCTCAGTTATTATCTAACTGGAGCATCCACACACGAAAATAAAGGAAAAAGAAAAAAGCACAAGCCAATAGGCTTCATACAAACTCGGCCACAGCACTTGTCATTTTTACAAATAAGTTTTACTTTTATTCAGCATTAGCTTAGGTGCCTTAGTCTATACATAAATTATGAAAAAAATAAATTACAGGTTTTAGCCACCTTTGGTCGTGTTTGAATCTTTAACCGGAGAATAATATAAAGAAGCCTGCAAGTTATCTCGCGAATTCTGTCGGCTAATATTAATATGATAGGCACTAAAATAATAAGTTTTCTTTTTGGCGTCAGATACATTAAATATTTTAGAAACTATTTAAAATAGTACAATTTAGGCATGTAGCGAAGGACATTTAATTCTTTAAAAATAATTCTACACTTCCTTCAAATTAAGGGACTTAAAGAAAGAGATCGAAAATAACAGTGCAGTGGTTAACGGCAAAAAACGGAAGAATTTTCACGTTGTGCTAAAAGTGTTAAATTTGGTGGAGATGAGGTTCGGATAATACAATTTCATGTTTTTGATTAGTTCCAACAGTAGGTGTGTAATTGTTTGGGTCATCAGGGCTGTTGCTCGCATCAAGCAAGAATCCTTCCTTTGTGTGTTTGTCGTCACTTGTCACCCATATTTTATTTTATCAATTATTAGCCTATGTTGGTTAATGAACTAATAATCACAATTAAACATTATTTTATTGCTCCTCTGTTCTGGCAAGAGGTACATGTTGTGGTACGCCCGTTAGCCGTGTGGGCGAGTATTTTGGCAGACAAAAAATCAATGACCCAACCACTCAATCCCTATAGTCCAAGAGCCAGGGGAGATTTATTTACATCAACGAGTGCGAAAGGTTTGTGAGTCATTTTTGTTTCTACATGGCATAAGAGTCTTATAAAAGTTTCTTACAAAATTCCAGTGGTGGGTGTATATGTGATGACGTCATGAACATGGCCGCTGAGCTTTATGTGCTAGAAGGTGAAATTTTCATCAAAATGTTGCTAATAATACGAAGAATATTTTTTATTCAGATACCCTTTAACTAAAATTCTATAGTTTTCTGAAATTTTCACTCAAACATAAAAAATCGACATTCTCGTTTGGTAAATATCAGGCTTAACGTAACTTTACACATAAGCCAAAACGTTTATTAAGAAACACCGCTTAGAAAATAGTTGCCCTTTTGTATTATGATTCAGAATATGTATAATGTGATGGGGTTTAGACAAATCTTAAGGGATGTATTACTCATTATAGTCAGAATTTGTGAACTGGATTAATTTACAGGAATTATAAAGTAGCTTTGAAATGCAACCACTGGTCATGCTCTGAGATACTGAAATTTCTTTATAACTACTGTTTGGGCACATACACGCTTATGAAGTACTGTATTATATATATATATATATATATATATATATATATATATA
>NC_090728.1:79009449-79014449 GCF_036898095.1 Palaemon carinicauda
AGAGACCATTAGAATCATAGAGACGGCAGCCAAGTCTATCAAGAATGACATTAAAGGTATCCAGACAAATTCAGAATATTACCCGTACAAGAATGATCTTAACACGATACGATTCTTGAATATGTTCCTTAAACATTGTTGATCTTTCTCAGAAAGATATTTGCAGGCAAAGACAATGATTTGAAACTTGCATCAGTTGGTCAAGCGATAATACAGGCTGCTAGACCCAGAGTTCTCCTTGCACCTTTGCAGTTGGGTTTAGCAGTGGAAATGCATGATCAATTTGGATCGAGGTTCTTAATTGACATTCTGAATAAGCATGGCTTCTCTTCATCTTACTCGGAAGTCCAGAAATTCAAAAGAAGTGTTGTTCTTGTTCATGGTGCTGAAACTGTCTCCCCTGTTGAGACTGAATTTGTGCAGTTTGTAGCTGATAATGTGGGCCATAATGTAAGGAGTGTTGATGGATTCAACACATTCCAGACCTGCTTTGTCAGGCCTTATGCAGTCAGTGCACAAAGGAACATATCCTGAGAAATCAGTCACAGTTTTTTTGCCAATGATCAACATGGACCCTGGTAACCCAACCTACGTGTACTCAACGTTATGTTACATTAGTGATTTACACCAATTCTAACATTCGATCAGCCATTTTGGTACAAAGTAATGATGATAGTCGAGTCACAGCCTAGTTCCAGTCCCCTGAAATCATTTGTCTTGCAACTTGGTGGGCTCCATACACAGATGAGCTTGCTGGGGTCAATTGGTCATTTGATGACAGGTTCTGGACTGCAAGAACTTTTTGAACTTGTGTATGCTGAAAACACAGTGAAGCACATGCTAAGTGGCAAAGCAATTGCAAGAGCCATTCGTGCTCACTTCTTAGCTCATGCTGTTCTCAGAGCTATTTTTTTAGCAAAAGCCTATGATTTGCCAGTTTCACATGTCACTGAGGATGATCAACCCAACACTGATACAGAAGAGTCATTTCCTCAAAATTAAGAACTGAAGGAAGCTCAGGGGCTATTAAAAGGTCTACCTGATGTGAATGATACATTCGATAATGTTCTATCATCAGAGTCTGTGACCAGGATTGCCCAGAGAATCAACTATATGAAGGATGCGATGGTTGACTAGCAAACAGCAAAATTGTGGATTCAATACCTTGATATGGTGAACATCCTGCAATTGTTTATCAAGGCAGAGTGCACCGGGAACTGGGAATGGCACCTTAATGCTGTAAGGAAAATGCCACCAATATTCAATACAGCAGGGCACATCCTATATGCAAAGTCAGCCTACTTATACTTGCAGCAAATGGAAGGGCTACTGAAAAGTCATCCTGAAGTGTACTAGAAATTTTCTGAAGGATTCCATGTGATTAGATGGAGTGATCGCTACTGGGCTGGCTTGTCAAAGGATCTGGTTAATGAGCAGGTGCTAATGTGGAGCATGAAGACGTCTGGAGTTCTTACTCATGGCAGAGGAATGGAAGAAATTCAACGACTGGTTTGGACGCTATCACTGCCAGGGTGCGCTAAAATCAAGTTTACAATGCAAGAACTAGCATTCATTCGTTATGACATTGGTGACCAGCATCAGGAGGCTACTTCAGCAAGAAAAGAGCAAGATGTGAGGGATACATGGAAGCTCCTTGCGTTTCTCCAGACATATGACCCTTTCACGGAAGATCCGTCCATTCACAGCATTTCAAGTCGAGTAACTGAAGACAAAAAGGTGAATGTGGAAAGAGGAAACTCCATAGGAGAGGCAATCATAGCCTCAATGGTTGTAAAAAATGTCCACGAGTACACTTTTAAAAGAAAGGATCAGGCAATTACACTTAGGTCAAAAGTTTCGCTCAGCAAAGATGAGGCAGTTGAGACTGATCCACAACTCTTATTCCAGAGACTGTGTGTGCTATCTACCAATGAACCCTCAACTCAGAATCAGCAAGAGCATTTCCAGAATGAGCTTTGTGGTTACCCACCTGCACTTTTTGATTCTTTCGAGCTACCGCGAGAGGCAAAAACGCGGCTTTGGCAGACGCAATATGGGAACTGACTTCCCCTGAACAATCAGGTCCACTGTCTTCAAATCCACAGTATCTCTTAGATTATGGAGCACTACTTCAACGCCTCCCATAGCAAAAAGGTCAAACATTTGATAACAACTGTGCCCAATACTGCAGATATGTTACAACTAGATATGGAAAAGCATGCATTGTCTTTGATGGGTATGAAAGTGGTCCATCCATTAAAGACGCGAATCACCGATGCCGAGCAGGGGGTTCTGTTGGTGTTAATGTGTCACTCACCCCTTTAATGGTGTTCAAATTAAAAAAGGATGTTTTCCTAGCTAATCAAGAAAACAAACAATTGTTCATAAAATTGCTGGGAAAGAGTTTGGAGGAAGCAGGTTGTAAAGTACTCCATGCATCTGGAGATGCTGATGTATTGATTGTGAAGACTTTTCTAGAACTGGCACAGACAGGAGAAACCATTTTGATAGCAGATGACACTGACCTATTGATCCTTCTATGTTATCATGCCAATAGAGATGATGGTTACAACATCTAATTCACGCCACAATCATAGGCTACTGCAAAAAGTGTGAAAGTCTGGAACACCAAAGAGATGAGGAAATCTTTGGGAGATGTGGTCTGTTCCAATATTCTTTTCATCCATGCACTACTGGGTTGTGATTCTACATCCAGTGTTCATGGAATTGGGAAGGCAGCATCCCTTCGAAAGGTGATGAACAATAGAAACTTCCTCAAACTGGCAGAAGTGTTTGGCAAGGATAGCGGTGCAGAAGAGGTTATTGAAGCTGGGGAGAAGGCTTTAGTGGGCCTGTATAATGGTAATGTTGGGGAAAACATCAATCATATCCGACTGAGGTGCTTTAAGGAAAAGGTTGTAAAAAGCTCAAAGTATGTTAAGGCCAAATCATTGCCACCAACAAGAGCAGATACGAAATTCCACAGCCTTCAAGTTTACTTTCAAATTCAGGAATGTTAAGGTAGAAACCAGCTAAAACCTGACGAGTGGGGATAGAAACTTTCAGATGGTAAATTACAACCAATCAAGACTGATTTTCCAGCTGGTCGTGTAAATATTTTGGCTATAATTAGGTGTAACTGTACTTCAGGGTGTATTACAGTAAGATGCAGTTGCAGGAAACATGGCATCCACTGTCCCAAAATTGTGTGGTAATTGCAAAGGCCTCCACTGCACCAACTAACCACAGCCAAATCTTGATGATGATGAAGTTACCTTTGACTAACTCTTGACAAGAAATGTTCTTTGGTCCGTTCATGAACTTGTTCTGCGGTGATTATGCAAGAGCCTTGCCCCAGCATTCGACCAACTGACCATTCCTTTATTGTAAATTGTACTTATTTTGTACCTATTTTTTTTATGAAATGTCAGGAATTAATGTGAAAATTGTTGCCTTGAAAAAGGCTACATAGTCTGTTTTTGTACTTTTTATATTCATATTTGTATAAGAAATAAAAAAAAGCATGAAAACAATGGTGGGGGCTTGCCATTTTCTGGTGTTAGTTTATCATTAAGCATATAGCGACCTATCATTACAATTTAAAACTCCAACAAAATTGTCAAGCTGGCTTTGGGTGGGCCCTGTATGGGTTTTCATGCAAAAATATTTTCTTTAGTTCTAATTTAATAAAGGTTGATTTGTCAGGAAAAAACGTTTATTTTTTTTTCAGTAATTGTCAGGAATAATGGACATACTTGTCAGGAAATGTCAGGAATTTTATGTCTCGAAACTTTAATATTGTTAAGTTGGATTTTAAAGATAGCGACCGTTGACCCCTTTCCGCAAGGTTAATTTTGGTAAACTTTCTTTTATCTGAAAGAGAGGTTACTCTTGCCCAATATGCAAGTTAAAAACCTTTGTTAGCAATTTGTTTGAGGTTCAGCCACATTTTGACTGGATCAATAAGGATGACTGGAATTTAGCTTTGAAACTGTCATCCCATTATAGATCCAGGAGGCATAAATGTTCAATGTTATTTTGTATGTTTGTTGCAAATGGCCCTGTTAACCACATATAGCCATGCCTCCCTTTGTGTGATAACAACCAAAAATTCTGTCAGACTGTAAGCGCTGCCGAAGTGCTATGGGATAGGAAGCCTAAAATAATAACATTTTCAGCGGCCATTTTTTAAAAGCACCTACCTATTTTTGCATATTTTCATGCATTCATTGGAAATATTCAAGCGGTTTCCTAGCTAAATCTTGATGTCTTCGTTGCAAGTGTCTTTTAGAAATCATAATACAAAGAGGCCGTGGATCCGGGATCTTTAAAGAAACCATTTTTCATAATTATTATATTCTTTTTGCACCCAGTGCCAATGTTCTTTCCAATGGTGCCAGACAAAAGTATAACTATTATCATCGAGATATGTGATTTTTTTCTTACTGATCATGGGTCTATTACATCCTTTACTATTTAATAAAAAAAATCCCTAAAATTTTGTTGAGCAACAGATACAATAAACTATCAGCACAAATCTATAGGAAAACACTAGAATTATAAAAAATAGGAATTGGCCATAACATCCACATTTACCAAAAATTATGACACTTTCGTGTCTTACAACAATTAAACAGAGCATGTTTGATACGGTTATGAAACAGTTTTATATATATATATATATATATATATATATATATATATATATATATATATATATATATATATATATATATATATATATATATGCGTTTTATGTAAGCCTACATTCATATTTATAACAATTAATCTATGGTAATAAAAATGCTGTTAGTTAATTAATGTTTTTTTTTTTTTTTTTTTTTTTTTTTGCTAAATGCTGGATTAAAATGGTTAATGTTAACCCGCCCTAAAATGCTAAATTAACAATACTAGGCTCCCGGTCTTCTGTGCAATTTGTATCAGGGTTTCCTGAAGAGGAGCATATTTTCACAGACCTACACTGGCTGGCGATCGTTGCT
>NC_090728.1:79034449-79036949 GCF_036898095.1 Palaemon carinicauda
AAATATTTCTCAGAAAAATGTATGAATAAGGCTAAGAAAACATTTTATAGTATCTAGTTAGAGAGGAAGGAAGCAATTAATAATATGCTTTGTTTGCCATTTCATGTTTGTTTTTTAGATGTTATACCCCTTTTGATAAAACCAGACATTGTAGTAGTGTTTAAATATAATTGTACGTTAAAAAACATGTTGATTAAGAATAGCTCTGGAAATAATAATAATGTAATATATAGCATTCCTTGTTCAGAGTGTAACTTATTCTATATCGGCCAAACATCCAAAGGTATCTCAGTCAGATTAAAACAGCATCAGGTGGCCGTCTCCAGGGGTTCTCTTAATAATGCCTTGGCCTCCCACTGGTTAGGGTCAAGTCACAGAATTGGATGGTCAGAGGCGAAAAAAATAGTCCATGTAAATTACTATATCCGAAGGAATATTGTTGAATTCTTTTTCATCTCCTGTACCAAAGGTAAAAATTTGAATCTAAGCCCAGATCTGTTTTCCTTTAGTCCAGTATTATCCTTTTATCTAAAATCTGACCTTTCCGGAATTATTAAGAAACTGACAGCTGTTGGATCCCCTTCTCCAGTATAAATACGATGTCTTTGTATATGTATTCTCATTGTCGAGTCTGTTGATGTCCCTAATGGACGGAAGTACTAACTCCAATCAAGTTTTTTCCTTTTTCCTTTCTTGGTATAATACATTTTATATTCATCACGTGTAAGCTTTCGTGATTTCTACACACACACACACACACACACACACACACATATACACACACACACATTATATATATATACATATATATATATATATATATATATATATATATATATATATATATATATATATATATATATATATATTGCCTCTGGCCTCTGTACCATGTTCTTCCACTGTCTTGGGTTAGAGTTCTCTTGATTGAGGGTACCCTTGGGCGCACTATTCTGTCTTATTTCTTTTCCTCTTGTTTTGTTAAAGTTTTGATAGTGTATATAGGAGATATTTATTCTAATGTTGTAACTCTTCTTTAAATATTTAATTTTTCCTTGTTTCCTTTCCTCACTGGGCTATTTTCTCTGTTGGAGAGACTGGGCTTATAGCATCCTGCTTTTCAAACTAAGGTTGTAACTTAGCATGTAATAATAATAATAATAATATATATGGAATAGTAAAGGCCACTTTTGGAAATTGAACCTTGTAATGCAGAATGCCAGGACCCTGTCTAGGGAAGGTCTTGCTCTGTTACTAGAAGATCAGAACTAAATAAATTGGGATATAATAGGATTTAGTGAAATTAGAAGAACAGAGTTAAAAGAGGGCCATTCATTTTGCTTCAGAGGACATACAAGGAACAAAGAAATTGGGATTTGTTTTCTAATCAATTAAAATCATTCAGGTAACTTAGAAGAATCTTATAGTATCAGTAATAGAATTGCAGGATTGATTATCAAATGAATAAAAAGTATGCACCAACAACATCCAATAAAGAGGAAGGAAGAGATCTTTCGAAAACACAAAAAATCAATTTACTTTTATTTTGGGCGATTTATATGTAAAGTAGGCCATACGAATAGCGGAGAATCAGCTGTAGCCAAATTTAGAGTAGGTGCAGGACATGACAGAGGAGATATCCTTGCAAAATTTCCAGAAAAAACCTATCTAAAGATCATTAACACCTTTTAAATGTTAAAAAAAATAACATTTAAAATGGACACGGAGAACCCCAAACGTAGAAACGAAAAACGAAATAGATATTTTTTTTTTCTCAGTGAAAAAGTTAATTTAGTTAAAAAGGTAACAGTGTTAATCAAGTTGAAGTCAAATGACCATAGATTTGTGAGGAGTAAAATTTATCTATATCTAAGGAAAGAAATAAAAAAGCTGATTTTACAATAAAAAAAATAAAAACTCCTGTAATAAGAGAAAGATATGATGTGTTTAGTTTAGTAATACAAAATAATTATTTAGAGCTGCGTAATGAAGGGGAAGCAAATTAAGAAGAAATTAATAGTGATTTAGAAAAATTTGTATTGGAATCAGCACAAGAACACGGTTGAAAATCATATAAAGATCAAGGAAAACTACCAGAAAACACAAAAAATCTAATAAGGGAAAGATTGGAAATAAGGGTAAAATCCAAGTGAGATGAAATAGAATTAGCAAAACTATACAAAACAATTATCAAAGTAAAATCATAAGACATTCGTAAACACCAAAGAAAGGGAAAAGCATCAAGAAGACTTGGAAGAGGTTGCTAACAGATATTTGCTGTAACGGAGGAAAATTGGTATATCAACAAAATTGATGAAGTGATATATATAGCAGAGGATTTCTATACAATGCTATACAACAGTGATATAAGAAATCATTGAACATTGTTTTACTTATGCTCATATTAAAATGTCTGCAAGACTGCACTATACCTGTAGCTTAGAAAAAAAAATGATCATTATATTATTTCACAAAAACAGACACAAAAGGCATAGAAAATTAC
>NC_090728.1:79041949-79064449 GCF_036898095.1 Palaemon carinicauda
CCTTTCAGCCTAGCATAGGCTGCAGCCTAGTATTCATATTTACTTCTGCATATGAGTGTTCCTAGTGTTATTTTATTGAAGATTTAGGCATTTTTAAACATATACAAGATTCCATGTTGCACATATTTTCGCCTTCGAGGAACCATACAAGGAACGGTGCCTGGCCCAACCAGGTCATACCTAACCCAACGCTGGGACCCTTGAATGCTTCTTTATCACCCTTACCCTATGTATCTCCCTCTGGGTAGCCTTGCTTTTCCTAGCCCCTTACCCGAAACACTTCGGGTAGGTTAGGTTAGGTGGTTCTCCCCTCTTCCCTCCCATAGTGTATGGAGGGATTTCGGTCAGAACCCCAAAGTACTTATCATTCATCCCAGTCCACCCCTAAGGAACGTCTTTCCCCTGGGGTATCGACTGAGACTGAAGGTGGGGGGGGGGGGGCCCTAGCCCTCCCCTCCTAGACCGCTCTTGGTTGGGACTCGTCCCTTCCTCCTGTAGCCTAGCGATATGTATCCCCAGCCTTACCTAATCTAGGAGGAGATCTCCTGGTTTAGGTTAGGCCTTAGGGGTCTCTGTTTTATTATAGTTTAGGACAGTACACAAGTTCTGTTCCTACTCTGAGCTAACCTACCCTAGGGTTGGAGAGCACTTCTCTGCTACCCGGGTAGTATAGAAAACAGACTCCCCCACCCTCTGGGAGCTTTAGGGTCGTGATCCCTTCTGCCCCCTCACCCCAACCCACCCCCTACCCCACTCTATTATTTGTGTCAACTTAACTTCACACCCCTGTCCGCTGTCCTACAATTCCCCCGAGGGAGAATTGTAGGTTAAGCTGTGCTCTCCTGCCTGGGTGGCCGCTCTGCTACACTTCCCCTTCATAGTCGAACTATGGGGTTGTGTTAGCGACCGCCCTTCCAACAGGAGATCAGCCTCCCCCCTGTCTAGAGTGTTCTCTGATCCTCCCTTGGATTACCTTTGGCACCCAGCCGTCTGCCAGCTCCCTTCCGTCGGATGATAGGGTCCCCCCCCTATCATGAGTACACTCCTTCCGGAGGAAAGCCAGTTGGGTATCGGACATTACCCTTCCCCCTTCCCTCCTTCTCTTTCTCTCTCCTATCATTGTGCTGGTCCACTGCCTCCGCCGCCTGCCGGCGACTGCCGCCGGCAACTGCCGCCGGCACGCCAGGTAACTTCCTACTATATAGGACCTTCCTATCTCAGGTTTACCTAAGGCAACACCCTACCGGCTGCCGGGGGCCACAGCCCCTTGCCGCCGCTCCTTGCCGCCGCTAGTTGTCAGCACACCCGGTGACCTTCCTACTTCATAGGATTTCCTGTCTGAGGACCATCCATGGCGCCAGCCTGCCGGCTGCCGGGGGCCGCCGCCGGGGGCCTCCGCCGCTGCCGCCAACTTCTCAGACACCTTCCATCTTATGTACCCAATTAGGTTCACCATTGCCGCCTCCGCCCTGCCGGCGACCTGCCGCCGTGCCGGTGGTCGCCCCTATAAGTGTTTCCTACCTCTCTGCTACTCAGTGCATAGCCTTGACGGATTCACCGCGCCGGACCAGGCCTCCGGCTTGCCTCCGGCGCGCCGCGGCTTCCAGGGACAAGCCCCCCTTCCTCCCGGCTGCCGGCCCCGTGCCGGCAGTCGACCTATACATCCATATAGCCAGACTGATCTTCTTTGCTGTTTCATACCCTGAAGACAGTGTCTGAGCCGTATGAGTGTACCATACAATGTTTCCAGCATACTCTGTGCTTCTCAGTGCAGTCTCTTACTGGGACCTTCCCAAATATTGAGGGGTTTATCCAATTTCCTCTCCTTTATCTAAGTTCTGAGTGATCTCAGACCTTCTCTACCCTGCAGACAATTCCTTTATAAGGAAGCCTAGTCTGGCTTCCCCATATGGATACCATTCCCTCTCCTATAACCTCAGGTTCTAAGGAATTGCCAGCAGAAAAGGTCGCGGTACCTGGCTGGACGGGATACACAAGTATGTGTCTTCCTACTTCTTTTCTAGCTCACCTATCCGGAGCTCACATAACACAATTCTAAGTTTAAGAATTAGATTAAGGAATCTTAATTTAAGAGTAATGTAAGTCATGACTCTGTTTCCATGTACTCATGTTCTCTTTCTTTTACAGGAGGAGTACGTGAAATGTGAAAGCCCCTTCTGCTCGGTCCGCCGCCCGGACTTTTACGGGCATGGTGCGTGTCGGACTCACGCCCCCAGTACGGCAAAGAAGGGCAACCTCAAATAATGGGATCCAGTCTCCTGCCCAGTCTGCAAAGGCCTCCTTGACGAGGGATTTGACAACCCCCCATCCTTAGAAGCCAGGGACAATGCTCGAGAGAAACTGTGCAGATGGGTGCGCGGTTTCCAGAAAAACGCTGCCGGACCGTATCTCCCCAACGAGAAGATGAGGGCCATCCTTTTTCCGAAAGCGACGGCAGATTCTGTGATCCCCCCAGGATCAGATCCCCTTGGTTCAAGTGCCCGTTGAACCGGACATCGAGACTACGCTTAGCAAGTGTAGTCTAGACGAGGTTGAGAAGATGTCGGACGTGTCCGACGACACCGAGAGGACCCTCATGGGCGAGGATCCGGAGGAAGAAGAGGATCAGGTGGAATACCCTGATTCGGAGGGCGAGGTCGCCCCTCCACCTCCGGCAGCTCCTGTAGGGACCGAGGAGCCAGTCCCCTCTACCTCCGCTGCACCGCAGCCCATGCTGCCTGCCACCGAAGATGCCATCCGGGCATTGGTGGCCTTAATGGACGAGAGGCTTAGTAAGCATTCCGCCCAGATTACAAGCCGTTTCTTGGAATTGAGGCAACCGAAGAAGATCTCGGTTAAGGATCTTCCTTCTTGCTCGGAGTCTAACCCCTGGAGGTACGCCGAGCATATGCCAATCACAACTGGCAAGATTTTCATAAACGACAAGCTAGGGTCTATCCTCCTGGAAGAAGTGGAATTCTTCCCGAACTTCGAAGCTAACCCGGACTGTTACGTCCGACTTAAGACCAAACCGGCCTCCAAGGAGGAGACTGAGCCCAAGGAGGTGATCGTGTTCGATCACTCAAAGGCCCAAGCTTTACTGGCAGATTGCCTGAAGAGCTGCGGCTTTACTAATTCGAAAATGCCAGCTCTAAGCAAGAAGCACCCGTCCTTTCTTGCTCCCTCTTCCACATCCTTCCCCTTTGTGGAAAAAGCCTTCCATGCGGTCATGAAAGTGGTGGAAGAAGGAAAACCCTATCCTACCCTGGAGGAGTGTAGGCCCCTCTCCCTCGCCCTTCCCCCCGACGACAAGTTCTGGAAAGATATCCAGTGCACCTTCACGGTTGGGAAACTGGACCCTGACGTAGCTGGACGTCAGTTTAACGAGGACCTCCCAAAATTAAATGACCACCTTCTTCATCGGGAGCAAGAGACCAAGGAGAGATTCAGCTTGAGGTCATGGCTGGGGACGTTAGGGTCTCAGACCTCTATATGGCTCTGGCAAAAACCCGCCGTCACGTTGCGGAATCCTTGTAGGTGAACTGCAGACAGGTGCCACTTCTTCCTGTCCGCTAGGCAGAAGATGAGTAGTAACACCTGATTTAGGTGGGGCGATCTTGAGCCCTGACGATTGAGACATCTGACTACCACCGAGCTGTCCAGAGTTAGACGGATGTGTATAGAAGGACGCGGGGATAATTTCTTCAGGGTGAGAAGACCCGCCATGCCCTCCAAGATGTTGATGTGAAACGTCTTGAATAGGGGAGACCATGTTCCTTGAAGTTGTCGTTGGTGGGAGTGGCCCCCCCAACCCTCCAGAGAAGCGTCCGTGTGGATGTTGAGTGATGGAGGTGGAGGTTGGAGAGAGATGGATCTTTTCAAGGTCCTTGCTTCTGACCACGGGCTGAGCAGGGAGCGAAGCCTGTTTGGAAGGGGTCTCTTGAGGTCTCTTCGAGCGACGGATGCGTTTCGTCTCCAGACTCCTGGTGCATCCTTTAGCTGTGCTCGTAGCACTGGGTTTGTCACTGAGGCGAACTGCAGTGAGCTGAGAACTTGCTCTTGCTGTCGTCTTGAGATCCGTTTGGATTTGAGAAGTCTTCTGACAGACCCTGCTATTTCTTTCCTTTTCTTCAATGGAATGGAAAGGCGGTGTGACTGAAGGTCCCAATGGATTCCTAACCATTGGAACTTCTGAGCTGGAGCGAGGCGAGACTTCTTGGTGTTTATCTTGAAACCCAGATGTTCCAGGAATTGGGTTACTTTGCTGCAAGCTGTCAAACACCTTTCTGGCGGAGTCGACCAGACTAGCCAGTCGTCGAGGTAGGCCATCACTTGGACGCCCTGAAGGCGTAGCTGGTGGACGATCGTGTCTGCTAGCTTTGTGAAGATTCTCAGAGCCACGTTGAGTCCGAAGGGCATGGCTCTGAAGGCGTAGCTTCTTCGATTGAGCCAGAATCCTAGGTAGGAGGAAGCGTGGTGGTTCATTGGGATGTGCCAGTAGGCATCCGCCAGGTCTATTGAGACCGTGTAGGCCTTGCGAGGCAGTAGGGCTCTTATTTGTTGAAGAGTCAGCATCTTGAATTTGTTGTTCACAATGAACTTGTTGAGGGGGGGACAAGTCTAGAATGACTCTGAGTTTGTCTGAGTCCTTCTTGGGAACACAAAACAGTCTTCCCTGGAACCTGATGGACTTTACCCTATTGATCACCTTCTTGTTCAAGAGTTCTAGGACATATTCTTCCAAGATGGGGGTAGATGGCTGGAAGAATTGGTGGAAGGTTGGAAGTGGTTGTGTCCAGCTCCAACCTAGTCCCTTCTTGATGATGCTGTGTGCCCAAGGATTTAAGGTCCAGCGATCCTGAAAGAGGCGGAGTCTTCCTCTCACCGGAAGAACTTCATTGCTTCTGGTTTCCCGAGGACTTGCCACCTCGGCCGCTAGCTCTCCTTCCTCCTCTGCCCCTGGAGGGGCGGCGCGAGGCGTCTCTGCCTGAGCCTCTACCTCTAGGACGAAAGATAGTTGACTGACGCTCGTAGGCAGGGGTAAAGGCCGGTGATTGTGACACCACCGGTTGGGGGACCAACTGAAAGGTCTGTTGCGGTTGAGAGACCACTTGGGGAGTAGCGGGAGCCGGAAACTGGCGTTTTTGTTGACGCTGCTGGGGTCTTGGTTTGGAGGATTTGGAAGATTTCCTCTTAGGCTGAGGGCTTTCGTCCTGGGAGGATTTCCTCTTTCGCGACATGCCCCATTTGTTGAGAAGGTTCCGATTCTCAGAGGCGGCCTTGTCGACGATCTCTTTCACCAAGTCAGAGGGAAAGAGATGTTTACCCCAGATGTTGCAGGAGATGAGTTTCCAGGGTTCGTGTTTCACTGCCGCGTTGGCAAACACGAACTCTCTGCAGGTTCTTCGGGACCTGATGAAGCTGTACAGCTCCTTCATCACAGTCACTAGGTGTGTTTTTGCCAGAACCATATAGAGGTCTGGGACCCTAACGTCCCCAGCCATGACCTCAAGCTGAATCTCTCCTTGGTCTCTTGCTCCCGACGAAGAAGGTGGTCATTTGATTTCGGGAGGTCCTCGTTGAACTGACGTCCAGCTACGTCAGGGTCCAGCTTCCCAACCGTGAAGGTGTACTGGATATCTTTCCAAAACTTGTCGTCGGGGGGAAGGGCGAGGGAGAGGGGCCTACACTACTCCAGGTTAGGATAGGGTTTTCCTTCTTCCACAGCCTTCATGACCGCATGGAAGGCTTTTTCCACAAAGGGGAAGGATGTGGAAGAGGGAACAAGAAAGGACGGGTGCTTGTTGCTTAAAGCTGGCATTTTCGAATTAGTAAAGCCGCGGCTCTTCAGGCAATCTGCCAGTAAAGCTTGGGCCTTTGAGTGATCGAACACGATCACCTCCTTGGGCTCAGTCTCCTCCTTGGAGGCCGGTTTGGTCTTAAGTCGGACGTAACAGTCCGGGTTAGCTTCGAAGTTCGGGAAGAATTCCACTTCTTCCAGGAGGATAGACCCTAGCTTGTCGTTTATGAAAATCTTGCCAGTTGTGATTGGCATATGCTCGGCGTACCTCCAGGGGTTAGACTCCGAGCAGGAAGGAAGATCCTTAACCAAGATCTTCTTCGGTTGCCTCAATTCCAAAAAACGGCTTGTAATCTGGGCGGAATGCTTACTAAGCCTCTCGTCCATTAAGGCCACCAATACCCGGATGGCATCTTCGGTGGCAGGCAGCATGGGCTACGGTGCGGCGGAGGTAGAGGGGACTGGCTCCTCGGTCACTACAGGAGCTGCCGGAGGTGGAGGGGCGACCTCGCCCTCCGAATCAGGGTATTCCACCTGATCCTCTTCTTCCTCCGGATCCTCGCCCATGAGGGTCCTCTCGGTGTTGTCGGACACGTCCGACATCTTCTCAACCTCGTCTAGACTACACTTGCTAAGTGTAGTATCGATGTCTGGTTCAACGGGCACTTGAACCAAGGGGATCTGATCCTGGGGGATCACAGAATCTTCCGTCGCTTTCGGAAAAAGGATGGCCCTCATCTTCTCGTTGGGGAGATACAGTCCGGCAGCGTTTTTCTGGAAACCGCGCACCCACCTGCACAGTTTCTCTCGAGCATTGTCCCTGGCTTCTAAGGATGGGGGTTTGTCAAATCCATCGTCAAGGAGGCCTTTGCAGACTGGGCAGGAGACTGGATCCCAGTATTTGAGGTTGCCCTTCTTTGCCGTACAGGGGCGTGAGTCCGACACGCACGATGCCCGTAAAAGTCCGGGCGGCGGACCGAGCAGAAGGGGCTTTCACATTTCACGTACTCCTCCTGTAAAAGAAAGAGAACATGAGTACATGGAAATAGAGTCACGACTTACATTACTCTTAGATTAAGATTCCTTAATCTAATTCTTAAACTTAGAATTGTGTTATGTGAGCTCCGGATAGGTGAGCTAGAAAAGAAGTAGGAAGACACATACTTGTGAATCCCGTCCAGCCAGGTACCGCGACCTTTTCTGCTGGCAATTCCTTAGAACCTGAGGTTATAGGAGAGGGAATGGTATCCCTATGGGGAAGTCAGACTAGGCTTCCTTATAAAGGAATTGTCTGCAGGGTAGAGAAGGTCTCAGATCACTCAGAACTTAGATAAAGGAGGGGAAATTGGATTAACCCCTCAATATTTGGGAAGGTCCCAGTAAGAGACTGCACTGAGAAGCACAGAGTATGCTGGAAACATTGTATGATACACTCATACAGCTCAGACACTGTCTTCAGGGTATAAAACAGCAAAGAAGATCAGCCTGGCTATATGGATGTATAGGTCGACTGCCAGCACGGGGCCGGCAGCCGGGAGGAAAGGGGGCTTGTCCCTGGAAGCCGCGGCGCGTTGCCGGCAAGCCGGCGGCAAGCCGGAGGCCTGGTCCGGCGGGGTGAATCCGTCAAGGCTATGCACTGAGTAGCAGAGAGGTAGGAAACACTTATAGGGGCGACCGCCGGCATGGCGGAAGGTTGCCGGCAATGGTGAACCTAATTGGGTGCATAAGATGGAAGGTGTCTGAGAATCCGGCGGCAGCGGCGGCGGCCCCCGGTGGCGGCGGCAAGAGGCGGCGGTCGCTGGCAGCAGCGGCGGCCCCCGGCATCCGGCAGGCTGGCAGCAGCCCCCGGCAGCCGGCAGGCTGGCGCCGTGGATGGTCCTCAGACAGGAAGTCCTATGAAGTAGGAAGGTCACCGGGTGTGCTGACGACTAGCGCCGGCAAGGGGCGGCAGCCCCCGGCAGCCGGCAGGGTGTTGCCTTAGGTAAACCTGAGATAGGAAGGTCCTATATAGTAGGAAGTTACCTGGCGTGCCGGCGGCAGTCGCCGGCATGCGGCGGCGGCAGTGGACCAGCACCATGATAGGAGAGAGAAGAGAAGGAGGGAAGAGGGAAGGGTAATGTCCTATACCCAACCGGCTTTCCTCTGGAAGGAGTGTACTCATGATGGGGGGGGGACTCTATCATCCGACGGTAGGGAGCCGGCACACGGCTGGGTGCCAAAGGTAATCCAAGGGAGGGTCAGAGAACACTCTAGACCGGGGGGTGGGGGGGAGGCTGACCTCCTGCTGGAAGGGCGGCCACTAACACAACCCCATAGTTTGACTATGAGGGGGAAGTTTAGCAGAGCTGCCACCCAGGCAGGAGAGCGCAGCTTAACCTACAATTCTC
This sequence comes from Palaemon carinicauda, assembly GCF_036898095.1. Lineage (NCBI taxonomy): Eukaryota > Metazoa > Arthropoda > Malacostraca > Decapoda > Palaemonidae > Palaemon > Palaemon carinicauda. Next base: position 79,050,137 of record NC_090728.1, read on the forward strand.
CCTCAGGGGGAATTGTAGGATAGCGGACAGGGGTGTGAAGGCAAGCTGACACAAAGAATAGAGTGGGGTAGGGGGGGGGGTGAGGGGGCAGAAGGGATCACGACCCTAAAGCTCCCAGAGGGTGGGGAATCTGTTTTCTATACTACCCAGGTAGGAGAGAAGCGCTCTCCAACCCTAGGGTAGGTTAGCTCAGAGTAGGAACAGAACTGGTGTACTGTCCTAAACTATAATAAAACAGAGACCCCCAAGACCTAACCTAAACCAGGAGATCTCCTCCTAGATTAGGTAAGGCTGGGGATACATATCGCTAGGCTACAGGAGGAAGGGACGAGTCCCAACCAAGAGTGGTCTAGGGGGGGAGGGCTAGGCCCCCCCCCCCACCTTCAGTCTCAGTCGATACCCCAGGGGAAAGACGTTCCTTAGGGGTGGACTGGGATGAACGATAAGTACTCTGGGGTAACAGCTTCTGGCCAGGTGGAGATTCGAACCCCCACCTGTTCGGCTGGAAACCATGCCTACAGTGACTCTACCGACTGAGCTATCAAGAGAGATAAAAGTTTATGAAAAATCTCCGTACATATTCCTGTCGAATTCAGGAATCTGTTCATAGACTTGAAATAAACCCATCTCCACCATGATAGCTGAATCCTGAGTTTGCAACATGTGGTTATTTTAAATGAACATATATCACAAGCACATGCGATTCCAATCAATGTAAATATCACCCACGAATGGCATTTAATACCGAATTCTATCTTGGGAGTATATATCCACTTGGAATTAATTTTATGGTAACAGCTTCTGGCCGGGTGGAGATTCGAACCCCCACCTGTTTGGCTTGAAACCATGCCTACAGTGACTCTATCGACTGAGCTATCAAGAGAGATAAAAGTTTATGACAAAACTCCGTACATATTCCTGTCGAATTCAGGAATCTATTCATAGACTTGAAATAAACCCATCTCCAACATGATAGCTGAATTGTGAGTTTGCAACACGTGGTTATTTTAAATGAACATATATCACAAGCATATGAGATTTCAATCAATATAAATATCACCCACGAATAGTATTTAATACCGAATTCTATCTTGGGAATATATATCCACTTGGAATTCATTTTATGGTAACAGCTTCGGGCCGGGTGGAGATTCGAACCCCACCTGTTCAGCTGAAAACCATGCCTAAAGTGACTCTACTGACTGAGCTATCAAGAGAGATAAAAGTTTATGAAAAATCTCTGTACATATTCCTGCCGAATTCAGGAATCTGTTCATAGACTTGAAATAAACCCATCTCCACCATGATAGCTTAATCGTGAGTTTGCAACACGTGGTTATTTTAAATGAACATATAATACAAGCACACGTGATTTCAATCAATGTAAATATCATCCAGGAATGGCATTTAATACCGAATTCTATCTAGGGAATATATATCCACTTGGAATTCATTTTATGGTAACAGCTTCTGGCCGGGTGGAGATTCGAACCCCAACCTGTTCGGCTGGAAACCATGCCTACAGTGACTCTACCGACTGAGCTATCAAGAGGTATAAAAGTTTTTGACAAATGTCCGTAGATATTCCTGTCGAATTCAGGAATCTGTTCAGAGACTTGAAATAAACCCATCTCCACCATGATAGCTGAATCCTGAGTTTGCAACATGTGGTTTTTTCAAATAAACATATATCACAAGCACACATGAAAACTATCGATGTAAATATCACCCACGAATGGCATTAAATACCGAATTCTATGTTGGGAATATATATCCACTTGGAATTCATTTTATGGTAACAGCTTCTGGCCGGGGGGAGATTCGAACCCCCACCTGTTTGGCTAGAAACCATGCCTACAGTGACTCTACCGACTGAGCTATCAAGAGAGATAAAAGTTTATGACAAATCTCCATACATATTCCTGTTGAATTCAGGAATCTGTTCATAGACTTGAAATAAACTCATCTCCACCATGATAGCTGATTCGTGAGTTTGCAACATGTGGTTATTTTCAATGAACATATATCACAAGCACACGTGATTTCAATCAATGTAAATATCATCCACAAATGGCATTTAATACCGAATTCTATCTAGGGAATATATATCCACTTGGAATTCATTTTATGGTAACAGCTTTTGGCCGGGTGGAGATTCGAATACCCACCTGGTTGGCTGGAAACCAAGCCTACAGTGACTCTATCGACTGAGCTATCATGAGAGATAAAAGTTTATGACAAATCTCCGTACATATTCCTATCGAATTCAGGAATCTGTTCATAGACTTGAAATAAACCCATCTCCACCGTGATAGCTGAATCGTGAGTTTGCAACACGTGGTTATTTTAAATGAACATATATCATAAGCACACGTGATTTCAATCAATATAAATATCACCCACGAATGGCATTTAATACCGAATTCTATCTTGGGAATATATATCCACTTGGAATTAATTTTATGGTAACAGCTTCTGGCCGGGTGGAGATTCGAACCCCCACCTGTTTGGCTGGAAACCATGCTTACAGTGACTCTACCGACTGAGCTATCAAGAGAGATAAAAGTTTATGACAAATCTCCGTACATATTCCTGTCGAATTCAGGAATCTGTTCATAGACTTGAAATAAACCCATCTCCACCATGATAGCTGAATCCTGAGTTTGCAACACGTGGTTATTTTAAATGAACATATATCACAAGCACACATGATTTCAATCAATGTAAATATCACCCACGAATGGCATTTAATACCGAATTCTATCTTGGGAATATATATCCACTTGGAATTCATTTTATGGTAACAACTTCTGGCCGGATGGAGATTCGAACCCCCACCTGTTCGGCTGGATACCATGCCTACAGTGACTCTACCGACTGAGCTATCAAGAGAGATAAAAGTTTATGACAAATCTCCGTACATATTCCTGTCGAATTCAGGAATCTGTTCATAGACTTGAAATAAACCCATCTCCACCATGATAGCTGAATCCTGAGTTTGCAATACGTGGTTATTTTAAATGAACATATATCACAAGCACACGTGATTTTAATTAATGTAAATATCACCCATGAATGGCATTTAATACCGAATTCTATCTTGGGAATATATATCCACTTGGAATTCATTTTATGGTAACAGCTTCGGGCCGGGTGGAGATTCGAACCCCCACCTGTTTGGCTGGAAACCATGCCTACAGTGACTCTACCGACTGAGCTATCAAGAAAGATAAAAGTTTATGACAAATCTCCGTACATATTCCTTTCAAATTTAGGAATCTGTTCATAGACTTGAAATAAGCCTATCTCCACCATGATAGCTGAATCGTGAGTTTGCAACACGTGGTTATTTTAAATGAACATATATCACAAGCCTGTACCAACCGTGTTTCACACAATTGTACATAATTCCTTTTGTATATATTATGCTTGTATCTTCGCTCTTCCCTCGCACTAAAACGAACATGAAAATTCCTGTCTGTTTTTTCCTCTGTGATATTGTCTATCTTGTGAACTTGTTATGTCCTGTTGCCTTGAGGTTTTGTATATAAGGAGAGTGTTCCACAATAATATAACTCAGTCGTTTCCAATCTGCCTTTGAGTTCACACCCTTACTCGGCGCTGTCACATTGGTGACCCCGGAAGTCGACTCGCTCCCACTGCCTTCCACCCCCACCTCCCTCGCCCCTCCATCGTTGGCACTATGACAGAGACTACATCAGTTGGCGCTGCGGCCTCCCCATTGAAACTTTCACCGTTCGCCACCGGAGAGGCGTTTGCTTGGTTTCAACGCGCTGAAGTCCACTTTCGTATCAGGGGCGTGACTCGCTCAACCACCAAAGCGGATTATGTTCTCGCGGCGATACCCGAGGACACCTTCCCAGAAATATCCGACTGGCTTTGTGAACAAGGAGACACCCCAATAGTGTATGACGCCCTCAAATCATACCTTCTGCAGCAGTACTCGCCGTCGCCAGCCGCCCGTATAGCAAAGCTTTTTCAGCTCTCGCAACAACCGTTGGGGGACCAAAGGGCTTCGCTTGCCCTCAGGGAAATGACCAGTATCGCTCGCCTTCAACCTGCCGCAGACGGCTCTCCTCGTGAGGTGAACCTACTCCGTGCCCTTTGGATACGCCGTTTACCTGAACCTGTACGCGCTGCCATACCCGATGTCGATAGTTTACCCATAAAGGACTTGATGACCAAAGCCGACGCCCTTATGGACAGCCACTTCAAGACCACCATCAACGCCTCCACCCCTGACGACGAGGATGCCTATTCAACGTCAACTGAAGCTGACATGAATGCCGTAGGACATACACGCCTACCCCGTGACGTGCCGAAGCGGCGACACAGCCGCCCACCACCTACCAATCGCTCGCGCCCCAACGAACGACTTCTACAGCCACTTACTACCTCCCATCCGCCACAGTTTTGCTAATACCACTTCAGATTCGGGGCAACCGCAAAGAAATGTGCCAAAGATTGTCAGTGGCCAAAAAACGTGTAAGCAGGCCATCGCTTGTGGCGGTGGCCTCCCATGTTTCTAATCTGTTCTTTTTACAGGATGCAGGAACGGGCGTGCGATTTTTGGTAGACACGGGTGCTTGTCGTTCTCTTTTGCCAAGGAAACTCTTCAAGGCACAACGTAGTCTGTCTACATCTGCCGACGTCCTCTTGGTAGCTGCCAACGGATCTGCGATACCCACCTACGGTTACGAGAACCTCACATTATCGTTCGGAAACGGTTAATTCAATTGGAAGTTTCTCGTTGCTGACGTCACAATGCCAATCCTCGGTGCGGATTTCCTCTCTCATTTCCACCTTCTGGTCGATGTCGCCCACCGACGATTGGTCAACGCAGACTCGTACTTGTCGACACCTCTTCAACCCGCCCCCTCTAACCTCGCTCTCCACATCAGCGCACCCACGGATGCCTACGCCCACCTCCTCACGTCGTACCCGGAAGTTTTCCGTCCAGAACTTCGCCAAACGCCCACGGTTCCTGCCAAGCACGGTATTTATCACCATATCAAGACGACGGGACCCCCAGTCTTCGCAAAATTCAGACGTCTGGCACCGGAACGATTGGCAGCCGCCAAACAGACGTTCGCCGAAATGGAGAAAATGGGCCTTTGCCAAAAGGCCTCCAGCCCATGGTCGTCACCCTTACATATCGTTCTGAAAAAAGACGGCTCCCTCCATCCGTGCGGGGATTACAGGTGCCTGAACATGCAAACAGAACTGGATCACTACCCCCTCCCAAACATTGCCGATGTAACCTCCTACCTGCACAAAGCGAAGGTTTTCTCTACGCTCGACCTCTTGAAGGGGTATTATCAGGTGCCTATGAACCCAGAAGACATCCCCAAGACCGCCATCACCACTCCGTTTGGCACATACACCTTCAATTACTCCTGTTTTGGCCTTCGTAATGCTGGGGCAACGTTTCAACGTCTCATGGATGGCATCTTAGGGGACCTTCCTTTCTGTGTATGTTATGTGGACGACATACTTGTGGTCTCCTCCTCAAAAGAGGAACACCTCCGTCACCTGCGCATCGTGCTCGACCGCCTGCAACAAAACAGCCTTGTAGTCCGGTACGACAAGTGTACCTTTGGCGCCAACGAAGTGTCGTTCTTAGGGCACCGTATCACTCCTGAAGGAGTCCATCCCCTCCCTGAGAAGGTAGCAGCCGTTCAGAATTTCCCCGCGCCCTCGACCGTCAAAGCTCTGCAGGAATTCTTGGGCATGATCAACTATTATCACCGTTTTCTGCCAGCCATTGCCGCCACTCTTGCTCCCCTCTACGCCTCCCTCAAGGGCAAGCCAAAGGACCTGAAGTGGGGTCCCCTTCAAGAAGCAGCCTTCTGCAATGCAAAGAAGGCCCTATCAACTGCTGAAGGCAAAGTTCATTTGGCACAGCATTTTTAAGGATGCTAAGGATTGGGTCCGTGCCTGTACTTCTTGCCAAACTTCCAAAGTACATCGACACACGGATTCAGGAGTGGGCACCTTTCCTCAACCTCAGCGTCGTTTCGCGCACATTCACGTCGACGTTGTAGGACCCCTACCCACATCACAAGGACATTGTTACCTGTTTACCGTCATCGACCGCTCCACTCGTTGGCCTGAAGCCATTCCCATGGAAACTGCAACGTCTGCCTCATGTACATCTGCCTTACTCTCTGGATGGATTTCAAGATTCGGTATCCCTGAGCATATTACTTCTGACAGGGGAACCACTTTCACCTCTCAATTATGGACGTCATTAGCGAATCTCCTGGGCATCACCCTACATCAGACAACGGCCTACAACCCCGCTGCCAATGGAATGGTTGAACGTTTTCATTGCACCCTCAAAGCAGCTTTGATGTCCCGCTGCAAGGATTGCAACTGGTTTACTCAGCTTCCCTGGGTCCTCCTTGGACTAAGGACCACTCCTAAAGACGCCCTCGACGTCTCGGCAGCCGAAATGGTGTATGGCGACCCGTTGGTCGTCCCTGCCGAATTTTTTCCTTCTACAACCTCCTCCGACGATCTCCAGCGCATACGTCACGTCGTGGGAAAATTTACTCTGTGCCGCCAGACTTACAAGCCCCCAGCGAAGCATCACATACCAACGGACTTGCACTCTGCAACGCACGTCTTCCTGCGCAACGACACCAGCAAGCCACAACTAACGCCCCCTTACACGGGCCCTTTCCTTGTGATCCGACGCAGTCCGAAAGCATTCCTCCTAAACATTCGGGGCAAAGAAGACTGGGTCTCCATTGATCGTCTAAAACCTGCTTATCTTCTGCCAGATGACCTGCCTACAGTTCGCCTCTCTAGATCAGGGCGCCCTATTTAACATGTACAGTATGTCATTTTTTAGGGGGGGAGCCATGTACCAACCGTGTTTCCCACAATTGTACATAATTCCTTTTGTATATATTATGCTTGTATCTTCGCTCTTCCCTTGCACTAAAACGAACATGAAAATTCCTGTCTGGTTTTTCCTCTGTGATATTGTCTATCTTGTGAACTTGTTATGTCCTGTTGCCTTGAGGTTTTGTATATAAGGAGAGTGTTCCACAATAATATAACTCAGTCGTTTCCAACCTGCCTTTGAGTTCACACCCTTACTCGGCGCCGTCACAAGCCCACGTGATTTCAATCAATGTAAATATCACCCACGAATGGCATGTAATACCGAATTCTATCAAGGGAATATATATCCACTTGGAATTCATTTTATGGTAACAGCTTCTGGACGGGTGGAGATTTGAAACCCCACCTGTTCAGCTGAAAACCATGCCTACAGTGACTCTACCGACTGAGCTATCAAGAGAGATAAGAGTTTATGATAAATCTCCGTACATATTCCTGTCGAATTCAGAAATCTGTTCATAGACTTGAAATGAACCCATCTCCACCATGATAGCTGAATTCGACAGGAATATGTATGCAGAAGAACCAATGGGAAAATAAGAATATGAAATATAAGATAAGATAATATAAGATAAGATAAGATTAAATTATGACTACAAAACTAGTCAGGACTTAATCCTATATTTCGATTTTTATTTTCCCTGTGGTTCTTCTGCATCTGAGCATCACATTTCTCTGTGATTTTTACGCATACATATGTATATATATATATATATATATATATATATATATATATATATATATATATATATACATATATATATATATACATAAATAGTTATGCATATATATGTATATATATATATATATATATATATATATATATATATATATATATATATATATATATATATACATAAATAGTTATGCATATATATATATATATATATATATATATATATATATATATATATATATATATATATATATATAAATATATACATGTATATGTATGTTTGTATGTATGTATCTATTGTTAGGTTGTTTGACTTTGAAACAACCTAGTTTCAATTTTTTTAACTGCCCTCTTTTTCTTTGTCAAGGCGGGTGTCTTGTTTACTATTGACACGTTGTGAGTGACAAGCTTTAGTCGGGTTTGGGAAGCCAGATGGACCGTTTCTCGTGATGCAGTCGAGAAAGAGCAGCAGACACAGCTTTGGAGTATCTCCTAGTTGATGGTGACTTGTCCTCAACGTAGCCCTCGAGGTCGAGATGGTTTTTGAAGAGTTATTCTTCGGTGGCAGCAAAGTGGCTGTCGTATCAACACTGTCGTGGTCGTTCCCGTAGTGTTCGATGGACGTCCTCGAGGATTAGGGATTGTTTGTGAATGTTTCTATGTTGGAAGAGCCAGTGTATGGGCTCGTCTTTATTTTATTAATAATGAGAAAATTCTCTTATTAATTTTTCATTGCTGCTGCTTACTGTGTTTTTTGTTGATGACTATTGTTAATTGTGTTTTTTATTTACTTTGAATTTCAGTAAACTGTATTTGTAATTCTAAATGTTAACTGATTTTGTGGTAACGATCATTTATGTCACTGTGCTTACCATTACCTGTACTCATTGTAATTATTGTATATAATTTTTTTTTTGTATAATTTTTGTATAATAAACTAGGTTAAGGTACTTAAGTGTTTTCTGTTTATACCCGCCCCTTTGGTTGTTGCAGGCCATCGGTTCATTCCAGTCCCAATTCTTTTAGTATTTTAAAAGAACCTGTTGAACCATTAAGGCGGTTCATAACACTATATATACACATATGTACACACACACACACACACACATATATATATATATATATATATATATATATATATATATATACTGTATATATATATACATATATATAAATATATGTTTATATATATATATATGTTTATATATACTTTTATATACATATATATATATAATATATATATATATATATATATATGTTATATATATATATATACTATATATATATATATATATATATATATATATATATATATATATATATATATATATATATATATATATATATATATATATATATATATATATATATATATATACATATATATATATATATATATATATATATATATATATATATATATATATATATATATATATATATATATATATATATATATATATATATATATATATATATATATATATATATATACATATATATATATATATATATATATATATATATATATATATATATATATATAGTATATATCTATATATATATATATATATATATATATATATATATATATATATATATATATATATATATATATATATATATATATATATATATATATATATATATATATATATATATATATATATATATATATATATATATATATGTCCTAATTTTTGTATAAATACATGTGTTGTACGTTAAGCTAAATGAACTCTCTGATCATGAGAATTTCACAAAACCTATAACTCAGCATGTTGTTGTAGGAAGATTGTATTTTGATAGCTAGGGGTAGTTAGTTGTCTTTGTGTGTTTTCTGAATTATGGCGCTCGCCTGAGTGTCAGCTGTACAGTGTAGCTTACTTACAAACCTTTTGTAATAAAGTGAAAAAAATCCATGTTCCGATGTCTCTTTATCTGTCAACATGTGTCATATTAGTGTCAGGTGTAAAAATACGTCTGTTTGTGTATGCTGTGGGTGAAGTTTTTTTTTTAATTGGTAAGATAAAAGTCAAAGTTGCGTAAAAAGGCGAGAACTAACATAGCAGACACTGCTACTGCGGGAGAAGAAAACATAGGAGCAGTGTATAGCATTCCTGATGAAGAATATAGACAGGAAATTAGAACGCAAGTATTGGAAAATGAGTTAGATAACTTAGAACAGTTAATGAACAGATTCTTGGCTGAACGGGAAGAGGAGTGGCGGGCAACCACAGCATATCCGACGTACATGAACCGAGTCCAAACGTACACAAGTGAAAGTACACATGCACAGCCAAGTGAAAATAACACCCTAGTTAGAAAGTTGCCAGAACTCCAGGCAAGTGTTAGGCCTTTTCATGATCAACGGCCTAATGAAGGGTTTAAATCGATTGAAGTTTTTTTGAGAGACTTTGAAGTAGCCACATATGGTTGGTCGGAAAGAGAAAAAGCTATTCAAGTAATCAAATTGCTGAAAGATGCTCCTGCAATGGAGGTATTGTGTTAGCCACAAAACAGTTTAAGAAGATATACTGAAATAAAATGATATTTAATTGAGAAATATTCCTTGCGTGATGCAAGCAAGGGGGACATAAAAGAAAATTACAAACACAAAATTTGGGAAGGTAAATCTCTTCTTAGTTTTGCAACTCGCATTTTTCGTGATTACGATTAGTTTGTTACCCAGAGTACCAATCTCAGAGAAGGTGATGAAAAAGTAATTGCCCATAAACATATTTGCAGATTAGTAAACCCGTATTTATGTGTTTATTTGTTTGATGACAATCGCTCGTTAGCAGACGTAGTGAGTGCGAAACAAAACATTTTAGACAGTTTGCCAGAAGAAAAAATGATTGGGAATAACTGGCCCGATTCCGATAAGTTGGCAGCCATGAGAGGCACTCACCAACCCCCAAAGCGGGAGAGAGGAGAACACAGTCAGCAGGTGAGAAGATAAATGCAGGCAGTGTGTGGGAGAGGGGCACCGACAAGGGGAATGCCGCACCCAAGGATTCTCCTGCTGTTACACTTGTTAGGCCTATGGTCATCTATCACGAGAGTGCCCAGCAAAAAATATCGGTGGTGGGCGGGCTGTGGCACACGCACACCTCCCCCTGCCCAACATTCGAGGAAAAGGAAACAGAGGAAGGGGGAGACGAGGGAGATCGATGCCCCCCCCCGCATGACATCAGAAGCAACAGCCGAGGCAGTGCTCCCATCAACGACGGACTTAGAGTAAGCACTGGGACCTCCATTGGTACCCCCGACCTCACCCCACAGCACAAGGGAGCAGCAGCATTGCAGCTGAGGTCATTGGCCCGTGCCCCATATATCGTAATGGCCGGCTAGGAATGTTAGCAGTTAGGATTGATCTGCCAGATAAATCCATTCGAGCACTGATTGACACAGGAGCCAGCGTTTCACTGATTGAAAAAAGATTCTTATCAAACCCACTACAGTCAGCGGCATCCATAACAGTAAAAGCAGTAGGGTGTGTTTTGCCGATAGAAAGTCATGAGAGAGTAATTGCTTGTGCTGGCATGGAGAGACATTTAAGTAAGGTAACAGCAGTACTTGAGAAGGAAGTGTTGTCTCCCTAGACACTTACGAGCATATCAGTGACCTTCTTCCGGAAGGAACCTAGGTCTTTGTTAAACCTCATGACAATTGGGCGTATGTAATTTTAGAGGGGTTATCGGAAATAAAAGAGAACAGAGCTGATATAACGATAGTTAATTTGTCAAATAAAAGAGTTGTGTTAGGAAGTGATTCTGTGTGTGAATTAGAGTTATGGGAAATTGCTAATAATGGAATGTTGGGAGCCACAACTCCAGCCCGCATAGACGAACACACTCAGAATTTGATTATGCAAGTGCAAAAACTATGTCCATCAGAATATCAACCTGTAGTTAGTGACATTGTCAATAATTATTCCGATGTAATCGCAATTGGAGATGAGCTACCGGGGAGAATTGATTGATTTCCCTTTAGCATTGAAACTGGGCAGGCGGAGCCGATCAGGTCAAGGCCTTATAAGGTACCCAATCATTTCCATGGAGAATTAGAAAGGGAAATTAGTAAATTAAGGGAACAAGGGATAATCAAGGAGAGATAATCCCCCTGGGCTTCTCCAATTGTAGCTGTTAGGAAAAAGGATGGCTCGGTAAGATTGTTTGTTGATTATAGGAAGTTGAATGCAGTTACTAAGGATAATGCATTTCCATTGCCCTGGAATTACTTGTGGATAGTAAATATTTTACAACCGTTGATTTAAAATCTGGATACTATCAATACCCATTCAGGATGACAGTAAATGTAATACAGCATTTATAGCTAACGATCAACTATTTCAGTTTAATTTTCTTCCTTTTGGTGTTAAAAATGCTCTGAGTCATTTCTCTAGTGTAATGATGGTGGTTTTGTCTCCCTTAATTGGCCATAATGTTCTTGTTTTTTTAGATGATATCATAATTACAGAGAAAATGGCCGAAGAACATAATAACATATTCGTAAAGTTTTGGAAGCATTACGACGTAATGGTATGGAAATAAATTTATCAAAGTGCAAATTTTTCTGTAAACAGGTCAAATATTTAGGTCACATAATAACCCCACAAGGTATCCAACCCTGCCCCAGTTAAGTAGCGGCTATTAAAGATTTCCCCAATCCACGCAACTCTAATGAAGTAGCTGGGTTCCTTAGGCTCGCTGGGTATTACCGTAAATTCATAAGAGGTTTTGGAGAGATTGGGGATTGGAAGAAGAAAGGGCCTTTAACCATTTGAAAGCTGCCTTAACTAGCAATGACTTACTCGCATATCCTAGATTTGATCGCCTGTTTTTAGTGACAACAGATGTGAGTAGCATAGCTATTGGTGGCGTAGTTTCGCATCGAGATGATAAAGGTAGAGAGCGACCCATTTGTTGTGCTTTCCGGGCATTACAAGGGGCAGAAAAGAATTATAGTACATTCGATCGAGAGGCTTTGGCAATTCTTTGGGTTCTAGAGAGGCATCGGTTCTTTTTATTAGGTCAGTCGATTGAGTTTGATAGTGATCATCGCCCCTTACGTGACCTCTTTTTCAAAGGGGATTTGACCTCTCGACAAGTGATATGGATTGAGAAAAATTTAGAGTTTAATATTAAGAGTTTTCACCACATAAAAGGTAAAGCTAACAAGGTAGCTGATGCTCTCTCTAGAGGTGCAGTAATAAGAGTAACAACTAGGGTACAAAAGAGGAACGAAGAACATAACCAAAATATTGAAGACCCCAATCAAAATAGAGAAAATAGAGAACGGGATGTGAATTCTCCTGAGGAGCAATCAGAATACGGGAGCAGAGAGAGAGAGAGAGAGAGAGAGAGAGAGAGAGAGAGAGAGATTTACAGATATTAGAGAGAGAGAAAGAGAGAGATATGAGCGGTGAAGGTGAATATATGTGGGTGACTGAGGACATGACCAGGGGTGTCCAGAATGAAAGCCCTGATGATGCGGGTGTGATTGACTTGAGAGGCTGGGACATAAAAGAAGTATGAGAGTTATACATCCTGTCTGAATGTGCCTCATGAGAATTTTTTTTTATAGAAAATGATATCTTATGTTGTGCTCACGAGAAGAGGGGGAGGGAATTTTGTGCACATGTAGTTCTTCCCTCTTTAATTAATCGACGCATCCACATTGTACATGCAAGTCCATATGCAGGGCCTTTAGGGATTGATAGAACATCGAGGAGAACACGTGAATCCTTCTTTTGGTTAGGAATGAAAAAATCTATAGAGAATTATATAAAAAGTTGTGATGCTTGTAACTGTTTCAAAGAACATAAAAATACGGTATCGGAAGCCAGAAAGTGGCCTGTGATTCCTATTAAATTTTATAGAGTGCATATGGATGTGGTAAGACCATTTCCTACTGGTTAACACAACATAAGTATATATGTGTATTTGTGGATGCATTAACTCGGTACACTCATACTTAAGCAATGTTGGATAAATCAGCGAATTCATTAGCCCAGGCGCTGTGCTCTTTCATTTCTAAATTTTATTGCCCGAAAATTTTGATAAGTGATAATGGTCTCGATTTTATGAATAAGGTGGTAAAATTGGTCACGGACTTGAAGAAAATTGAACACTTTTCAGTGACCGCATATAGGCCTTCAGCTAATGGCTTATTGGAATCGCATAATAGGGAAGTAGTGTGAATTTTACGTTACTTAGTGGCTGATTACCCCCTTCATTGGCACGCCATCTTCCTACGGCTTAGCTAGCTTTGAACATTGCACATAATACTTCACTCAGGGACACCTTTCTTTTTAGTGTATGGAAAGGAACCTGTGTTACCATATACGGTCCTCATTAATTCACAACAATTTCCAAAATTATTCAACTGAGCAATACCGTGTATATTTATCAAATCTATTGAGGAGGGTAATGAACACCACTGAAAGGTGTTTGAAAAGACCTAATGAAAAACACAGCTCAAAGTCTGATGGTTGGTTCATAACCGCCCTGGTAAAAGTATTTGTGGGCGATTGTGTGTATTTGAAACGATTACAACCTAGGAAGCACAAACTAGAGCCAGCGTATTTGGGTCCGTACTGAGTGAAGATGGTTAAATGTAGCAGTTGTGATACAAAGCATTATTAATGGCGCAGTATGTGAACATCATCAGGCACACATACATGTGGTGCCTGAGGAGGT
>NC_090728.1:79087745-79092745 GCF_036898095.1 Palaemon carinicauda
TACAAGAACCCATGAACGCGTTTTCCTAGTGCTTTGTTAAGTTAGTTTTGTTAAATTGATTTTGTACAGCCTCAGTGTACGTTCCTTAATGTATTTTGCATAGTAAAGTGATAGTTTAGTGAAAGTGACATTTTGCAGCCTCCAGTGTATGTTAATTAGTGGTTCTTTTATATTTAAGTGAGTTTTTGTGAAAAGTGACGTTAACTAGCGCATTGTGCGTAGTTAGTAATAGTTTTGAAAGTCTTGGTGACGTGTTGTTTCTGTGCTCTCATTAGGGTAAGGTTCAGTGGCAGTTCGGTGAAGTCTTTATTGACTATTAGTGTATATTTCTTTAAAGTGGTAATATATTCATACCCGTGACAGAGTTAGTGATTCGGTGATTTATTGACCTCGTGTTAGTGATTCGGTGATTTATTGCCCTAGTGCTTAGTGATTCAGTGAATCGACCATAAAGGGATAGAAATTTAATACTTCTGCGGTTTAGCCATTGGTGATTCAGTGTTTTAGAGATAGTGATACAGTGATTCGGTGACAGTGACTCGGAAAGTGCTCATAGTGGACAAAAAGTGCTTTTTGTGATCCACCGTGTCTTTCAACGTAGAGAAGTTTTTTGAGGACCCTCGGGGGCACCTCTTATCGTTGAAAGATGACAAGAAAAACGACCTGTGAAAGATTGCTGAACAAGCGGGGATTCCTGTATTGCCCTCCATGGTGAAAGCGGAACTACTGGGTAGAGTCTTGGATTTTCTGGTAGCCAAAGCTTCCGTTTCATCAGAAGAAACTTTGGCCCCTTACTTTAGGGAGAGGTGAAGCTAAGGCTATAGAGGATCCAGAATTGGTGAAGCTCAAGTTGCAGCTTGAATTGGAGAGAGAGAAAAAGGCAGCTCGTCAAGCTGAATACGAGCAGAAAGAAAGGATGATAGCCTTGGAACGAAGGGAAAGAGGAGAAAAGATAAATATGGAGAGACAGCTGGCCAGTATCAGGTTGAACGAATAAGGCAAAGAGAGAGAGAGCTTGGCGAATGTTTTTCCCTCGCTAGGCTCTTAGACTACTACCCACGTTTGATGAAAAAGAACCAGACGTGTTCTTTGGTATTTTTGAGGACACAGCCACAACCTTGCATTGGCCAGAAGAACAATGTTCTACTCATTCGGAGTGCACTGAAAGGCAAGGCTGCTCATATAGCTTCGCAAATGTTAGAGGAACGAGATTACTATGTCCTGAAGAAAGCTGTCCTTGATGCCTAAACCATTACAGCTGAAGGGTATAGACAAATGTTCAGGAACTCCATAAAAGGATCCAACCAAACTTATTTGGAATTGTTTCAGGTCAAATTAAAACAGTTTAAAAAATGGCTGGAATCTGAAAACATAACTACTTCTGAACAATTACAGAACTTAATGGTACTAGAAGAGTTTTTGAGGAGAATTCCTTCCAACATTTCTACGTACATCAGAGAACGGCAGGAAAAGGAGGGGAAGAAAGCGGCGGCTCTTGCTGATGAATATCACCTCTTCTTGCTGATGAATATCACCTCATCCATATGGTCAAGAAACCTAACTCTACAGATCAGGCAAGTATAAATATTTATTGTTCCTTCTGTAAACAGAAGTAACATGCCATAAAAGACTGTCCTAACCCCCGATGTCAATTTTCTAAGGTTATGCAGCCTTCTCAGCAAACAGCAGGGAACAGACCAGAGACTACTGAGAGCAAAAGCCAAAAAAGGATTGCTCTCCATTGTTCTCAAGTCACAAATGACTTCTCGGATTTACTTTGCTCTGGTACTGTCAATAATTGCCCTGTAAAGTTGTTAAGGGACACAGGATCGTCACAAACTATAGTAAGTGGTAAATTGAAACCTCTGACCAAGCCTACTAATAAATATGTTACCATCACTGATTTATCCAATAAATTAGTGTTACCTGTGGTTAATATGCATATAGATTGCCCTTACTTTACTGGAAAAACAGAAGTAGCCTTACTGGATAGTGATTTGCCTTGTGAGAAAGCTGATATTCTGCTAGGAAATAATTTAGCTGAAGGAACTGTCTTACCTAATCTCATTATTTCTCAACCAGGGTGTGTTATAGAAAATAAGCAGAGCCAACAGGACGTTCTACCTTGCCAAGCCACTACTCGTTCTGCTGCTACTAAAGCTGCAATTGGAGCTCCCACTGATGTCACCTCAAACTCCTCACCGAGCTTACCAGACTTGGTTGGTCTCCATCATGATGATTTCGTCAATAAGTTACCCTTATTTTATCTAGAGAATAATATCCTCATGCGTCATTACAGGTCTCCTACGCTGACAGACAAAGACTCGTGGCGCGACTGTCATCAACTGGTTGTACCTGGCAGCCTCCAATCTTCAATCATGAAATTAGCCCACTCTGCTGAGAGTCATCTAGGCATCACGAAGACATACAGGCGCCTCCTAGAAGATTTCTACTGGCCCAGAATGAAGATGGACGTAAAAAGTTTCGTAGAGAGGTGTCATGAGTGCCAAGTTACCGGAAGACCTAATGAAAAGATACCACCAGCCCCTTTAGTGCCTATTGTGGTCCCTAATACACCTTTTGATAAAATAATTATAGATTGTGTTGGGCCTTTGCCAAAAACTAGCCGGCGTAATGAATATATACTAAGTTTTCTTTGCCCCACTACTAGGTTCCCTCTAGCATTTGCACTTAAAAATATCTCTGCTAGAACCATTATCCAACATCTGAATAAAGTTTTTACATTGTTTGGTTTTCCTAGGGAACTTCAATGTGATAGAGGTACCAACTTCACCAGTACATTATTCCAGAATGCTCTCCATCAGTTTAAAATCTTTAATGCTCTCTCTTCAGCTTCTTATCCTCAGTCCAATGGGGCCTTAGAGAGAGTTCATCAGACTCTTAAGAATTTGCTACGACGCTACGGAGGGGAAATGGAGAAGGAATGGGATGAAGACCTAGACTTCTGTACATACTTCGAAGCGTACCAAATAAGTCTACAGGAGTTTCTCCATTCGAGATGATGTTTTGACGAAGACCCAGGTCCAACCTCAGCATGATAAAAGAACAGATACTAAAAGGTTCTAGGAAAGAAAATCGGGTAAGCCTTCCCCAATACTTGAAGTCCTTGGAGGAGAAGTTGTCGCATATCCATGCCTTCGCTCAAAAGAACTTGCACCATGCTCAAGAGATTATGAAGGATAGATATGACAAGAAGGCAAAGGTAAGAGAGTTTAAGTGTTGAGATAAGGTGCTGGTATTTTGCTGCTCCCTTGAGAGAGAAATTCATGGAACCTTATGAGATTATCAGGCGGACCACAAAAACAAATTATATTATTGCAATTCCTGACAGACATAAGTCTACTCAGCTTGTACATGTGAACTTGATAAAACCCTATCATGAATCTTCCACAGGTATAGTTAATCCTGTAATTCATGACTTTAAATCTGCCAAGCAGAGTTTGTCACTAACGCCTCTTAATCACAGGTCACAGAATGAGATGCAGAATGAGGTCCAGACTCCTACCGAAGTTGGTACAGAGGTGAGCCACGAGGATGACGAGACTGATTTCAGTGGTAAGTCTACTTTGTCTTGGAAGGACATGAATAATTCAGAAATTCTAAAGTTCCTTCCACAGTTCCTAGACTGTTCACCCAATCAAAAGAAAGACTTGAGTATACTCATTAGCAAGTATGCATCAATTTGTTCAGATAGGCCTAGAAGTTGCACCAAAGTAAAGCATGATATAGTACTAGAACCTAAACCAAACTCCATTAGGCAATCTTTTTACAGGGTATCTCATCGCCATCTGCCTATCTTGAAACTGGAAGTGGAATACTTGCTGGAACATAACCTCGCCAAGCCCAGTACATACCCAAGGGCTTCTCCATGCTTTCTGGTAAGGAAAGCCAACAATACCTACCGCATGTGTACTGATTATAGAAAACTTAATTTAAACACTGTAAAAGACACTTGCCCGTTGCCCAGAATAACTGATATAATAGATTCTGTCATTAATGCCAAATATTTAACTCAAATAGACCTGCTGAAAGGCTACTACCAGATTAAGCTAACCGAAAGGGCCAAAGAAGCTTCAGCATTCATCACTCCCTTTGGTTTATTTGAATATAATGTATTGCCATTTGGCCTAACCAATGCCCCAGCTACATTTCAGAGGACTATGCAAGACATCATCAGGGGTCTTCCCCATGTATATGTGTACCTGGACGACATTGTCGTAGCAACCACTACCTGGGAAGAACACCTGAGAATACTAACTTCCCTCTTCGAATAATTAAGAGAGGCAAACTTGACCATCAACCTTGCAAAGAGCTTCTTTGGTAAAGGTCAGGTAACCTATCTTGGTCACACCATAGGCAGTGTCACTATTGTTCCTAAGGATGTGAACATTGGTGCCATCCAGGAATATCCAGAACCAAGGAATAGGAAAGAGCTTAAGACATTCTTAGGCATGGTGTCATACTATCCCCGATTTTGCCCAAACTTTTCAACAATCACTGCTCCACTTTTTGCTCTAACTTCAACCAAAGTACCTTTTAAGTGGACATGTAATCATAACAGGGCCTTTGATCAGATAAAACTATTTATGGTTTCCAAGTCACTTCTACAAGCTCCTGACTTCACCAAACCTTTTTTTCTTCAGGTAGATGCCAGCAACATCGGTTTTGGAGGTGTTCTTCTACAGGAAATTGTGAGTGATGGTGCTGCTTCCTTGCCTCTGTTGGAGAGAGACTTGCCCATAGCCTATCATTCTGGATTCTTTTAAGGGTCACAACACAGATGGGCTACAGTAGAAAAATAATTTTTCAGTATAATCAACACTGTGGTACATTTCCGTCCATATCTGAAAAGCCTAGACAATGTTATTGTCTACTCTGACCACATGCCTCTGTGTTTCCTCCACCGTGTGAAGTTCACCAACCAGAAACTCCTCAGATGGTCCTACATCCTCTCCTTATTTAACATCGAAGCGAGGAAA
>NC_090728.1:79106874-79121874 GCF_036898095.1 Palaemon carinicauda
AAGTTATTTGACGATTTCATCGCTAGTATACACCAAGAGACGGAAACGACCAATGACTTACAACGCATCTGTGAAGAGGTGCATGATGAAGAGGCAGAAGAAAATGAGTTATCTACTGACGACATAGCCATATCAGCTTTAAATGCAGATTTAGTTAGAGCGAATAAGAAAATTCAGGGTCTTATGGCAAGGCTAGAGAAAGCTGAAAGTCAAAACGATGAACTTCGAGAGTAGCTTTCGTCCAAGACATTTGTTCAGGTAAGAGAAATTGAGGTATGTAATAACATCGGTAACTTAGCTTTAATTGATGATTTACATAGAGCGAATAATAATATAGAGTCGCTTTTTGTAAGTCTAGAAAAAGCTGAAGCTCGAAACGATCAAATTCGTGATGAGCTTTTGGCCAAGGCATATGTAGAAAAGGAATTAGAAAATGCCCGTGAGGAAATTCGGATACTCGAGAAGAAGCTGGAAAGAGTAACAGGAGATCTCGAAACAGCCAACGAGAATCTTCTGGAAAAGAGAGACTTGGAGGAATACGTCGAAAGTGCTAATAATGAGATCCGAACACTCTGGGCTGAACTGGACAGTGTTAAGGCTGAAAACAAGAGACTGAAGACCGAAAACGTTTGTGAAAAGGCAGCTTTAGAAAGTGAACTTAATGCTGCTGTCGAGGAGGTCTATAGAATAGGGACTAAATTGGATACTGTCCTGGATGAGAACACCAAATTGAAGACTGAACTATTAATTAAGAAAGACGTGGTGTGCGATCTGGAAATGGCTGAGGAGGAACTGGAAAAACTCTGGAAAGAAATTGCTGGTGTTAAAGCAGAGAATAGACGACTGAAGAGACACCTCTCGGAGGAGAGGGCCACAAGAAATGCGTTGATGAAGGCCGACGAGAAGAATAAAATTCTGGAAGAAGAAATTAGGAATCTCACTTCCGTGGCAGACGAATTTGCAATTTATAAGGAAAAATATCAAGATATGATGGAAAAAAATATGAACTTAGAGATGGAATTAAATAATAAGAATTATGCTATTGCCTAACTTGTAGACGGTCTCTCTCAAATACACCCCGAGTTGAAGGAATTATATCATCAAGAAATTTCTGGTGAGCAGACTGGGGATTTAATATGGGATAGCCAGTTGAATAGATTCGCCCTTCAAGAGACGAGAAGGCAGGGCTGGAAAAGAAACTAAAGAGGAATTATATCCCAACGCAAAATATGACAAAATCTGGGGATTATATCGCCACCAAAAGAAAAACAAAAAAGAAAAGAGGTGATTGTAATATCACCACCAAAAAAAATAAAGTGGTGATTATAATATCACCACCAAAAAAAAAAAAAAAAAATTGGTGATTGTAATATCGCCACCAAAAAAAAATGGTGATTGTAATATCACCACCAAAAAAATAGAAAATATAAAAAATGGTGATGATAATATCGTCACCAAAAAAACGGAAAACAAAAAATGGTGATTATAATATCGTCACCAAAAAAAACAAAAAACAAAAAAATGGTGATTATAATAGCACCACCAAAAAAAATTAAAAATATTAAAAATGGTGATTATAATATCGCCACCAAAAAAAAAAAAACAAAAAAAATGGTGATTATAATATCGCCACCAAAAAAAACAAAAAACAAAAAAATGGTGATTATAATATCGCCACCAAAAAAAACAAAAAACAAAAAAATGGTGATTATAATATCGCCACCAAAAAAAAAAACAAAAAACAAAAAAATGGTGATTATAATATTGCCACCAAAAAAAAAATGGTGATTATAATATCGCCACCAAAAAAAGAAAAAAAAATGGTGATTTTAATATCGGCTCCAAAAAAAAACAAAAAATAAAATATGGTGATTATAATATCACCACCAAAAAAATAAAGAACAAAAAATGGTGATTATAATATCGACACCAAAAAAAAAAAAAAAAAAATGGTGATTATTTATAGGAAAAGAGGAATAAAATTTTTGTTTAATATTATTTGGAAAGGAATTTTTTTTTTTTTTTTTTTTTTAGATTTGTTTGGGAAGGAATAATCTTTTTGTTAAGTTTTGTGCTTCACCCATTTTGGACAGGTTCAGGACATCAGTTTCACTGGAAAGGACACCTGAAAATATTTGGCTTGAAGGACGCTTGGATGGACTGCCCCCAGCTTAAAGGATGCAAGGCTTAACTATCCAGCTTGAACGATGCTTGGAATAACCTGGGAGACAACAGGATCTGCAGAGGGAAGAAACCTGGCTGAATCTAGTATGCTCTGTACCTTGATGGACGAGTACAAGGCGTTTGTCAAGTGTACAAATGGTCGGATATCTAGATCTATTCTTTCGGATACCAACCTTCGGGTGGTTCTGGGGGAATAATCTAGAAGACTGGCTCTGCAGAGGGATGAAGCTGGGATTCTTCTAGTATGCAGACAATTTGTTATAAGGAGAACCAAGACATCTTTGGCTGGGAAGAGAAGCTGCATCTTTTGGAGGTAGGTATTCATGGTTAGGTGGGCAGCATCAGTCCAAATTTTTAGGATCTCGCAGCAGTGGAACATCAAATAGCAGGAGCAGAAGATAGTAACAGCTAGCAAAAGTTACCAGCAGTAGCAGAACCAGCAGCAATGGAAAAGCAACAGTTAGCAGTAGCTAGCGGCAGTCGCAGCTGAAGTTAGCAGCAGTATGCAGCAGCCGTTATCAGAAGCAGCTAGCAGCAGCTAGGAGAAACAGCAAGCAGCAGGTGCGAGCAACAGCAGTTTGCAGCAGCAACAGTTGCAGTAGCGAGCAGCTGCAGCAGAAGCAAGCAGCAGCTGCAGCAGGCTGCAGCAGCAGCTAGCAAAAGCAGCAGCAGCTTCCAAAGGTAGCAGCAGCTGCAGCTAGCAAGAGCAGCAGCAGCAGCAGTCTGCAGAAGCAGCAGTAAGCAGCAGTAAGCAGCAGCAGCAGCAGTCTGCAGAAGCAGCAGTAAGCAGCAGCAGCAGCAGCTAGCAAAAGCAGCAGCAGCTACCAAAGGTAGCAGCAGCTACAGCTAGCAAAAGCAGCAGCAGCAGCAATCTGCAAAAGCAGCAGTAAGAAGCAGCTGCAGCAGCCGCAAGCAAGAGCAGCAGTAGCAGAAGGAAGCAGCAGCAGTAGCAGAAGGAAGCAGCAGCACTAGCAACAGCAGCTTGCAATAGCAAATAGCAGCAGCTAGTAGCCGAAAGCAACAGCATACAGCAGCTAGCAATAGCAGAGACTGCAGCTAGCAGCAGCAGTAATTAGCAGCTACAATTAATAGGAGCTAACAGCATCAGTTATGAGTGAACAGAATCTGCCAACAGCTGGGGTCGTGAGAAACACCAGGAACAGATGCGGAAAAAAAAACAAAAATTACTAAAAAAATAAAATAAAAGAGCAGCAGCAAAAGGAGGAAGAGAAGGAAGAGGACAAGCACCAAAAAAAAACAAAAAACCTAAAACGAATACAAAAACCAAAAACCAAAAAAAGGAGCAACAGCAAGAGGAGGAAGAGAAGAAGAATCAGCAAAAAAAACAAAAAACCTAAAAAAATATATAAAAAAAGGAGCACCAGCAAGAGGAAGAAGAGAAGGAGGAGGAGAAGCAGCAGAAAAAAAGGAGCAGCAGCAATAGGAGGATGAAGAGGAGGAGTAGCCGCAAAAAAAAAACAAAAAAAACTAAAAATATTAAAAAAAAAAAAAAAAAAGGAGCAGCAGCAAGAGGAGGAAGAAAAGGAGGAGGAGGAGCAGCAAAAAAAAAGGAAAAAAAGCAAAAAAGAAAGAAAAAAAAAGGAGCAGCAGCAAGAGGAGGAAGAGAAGGAGGAGGAGAAGCAGCAGAAAAAAATGAGCAGCAGCAATAGGAGGATGAGAGAGAAGGAGGAGGAGAAGCAGCATAAAAAAAAACAAAAAAACCTAAAAAAATTACAAAAAAAAAAGGAGCAGCAGCAAGAGGAGGAAGATAAGGAGGAGGAGAAGCAGCAAAAAAAAAAAAAAATAAATAAACCTAAAAAAAAATTTAAAAAAATAAAAAAAAGGAGCATCAGCAAGAGTAGGAAGAGGAGGAGGAGGAGAAGCAGCAAAAAAAAAAACAAAAGAAACCAAAAACAAATAAAAAAAAAATAAAAAAAAGGAGCAGCAGCAAGAGGAGGAAGAGAAGGAAGAGAAGCAGAAAAAAAAAAAAACGAAAGGAACATACAAAAAATCCAAAAAAAAAAAAAAAAAAAGGAGCAGCAGCAAGAGTAGGAAGAGAAGGAGGAGGAGAAGCAGCAAAAAAAATATAAAAAAAAAAAACTAAAAAAAAATAAAAAATAAAAAGGAGCAGCAGCAAGAGGAGGAAGAGAAGGAGGAGGAGAAGCAGCAAAAAAAAACAAAGAAACCTAAAGAATATACAAAAATAAAAAAAAGGAGCAGCAGCAAGAGGAGGAAGAAAAGGAGGAGGAGAAGCAGCAAAAAAAAAAACCTAAAAAAAATAGCAAAATAAGAAAAAAGCAGCAAGAGGAGGAAGAGAAGGAGGAGGAGAAGCAGCAAAAAAAAATACCTTAAAAAAATACATAAAAAAAAGGAGCAGCAGCAAGAGGAGGAAGAGAAGGAGGAGGACAAGCAGAAAAAAAAACTAAGAAACCTGAAAAAAAAATACAAAAAAAAAAAGGAGCAGCAGCATGAGGAGGAAGAAAAGGAGGAAGAGAAGCAGCAGAAAAAAAATACCTAAAAAAAATACAAAAATGAAAAAAAAAGGAGCAGCAGCAAGAGGAGGAAGAGAAGGAGGAGGAGAAGCAGCAAAAATAACAAACAAAAAAAACTAAAAAAATACCAAAAAAAAAAAAAGGAGCAGCAGCAAGAGAAGGAAGAAAAGGAGGAGGAGAAGCAGCAAAAAAAACAAAACAAAGAAACCTAAAAAAAATAGAAAATTAAACAAAGGAAGCAGCAGCAAGAGGAGGAAGAAAAGGAGGAGGAGAAGCAGCCAAAAAAAAAAAAAACCTAAAAAAATTAAAAAGAAAAAAAAATACAGAAATAAAAAAAAGGGGGGGGGGCAGCAGCAAGAGGAGGAAGAAAAGGAGGAGGAGAAGCAGCAAAAAAAAAACAAAGAAACTTAAATAAAATAAAAAATTAGAAAAAAGGAGCAGCAGCAAGAGGAGGAAGAAAAGGAGGAGGAGAAGCAGCAAAAAAAAAAAAAACCTAAACAAAAATACAAAAATAAAAAGAAGGAGCAGCAGCAAGAGGAGAAAGAGAAGGAGGAGGAGAAGCAGCAAAAAAAAAAAAAAAAAAAACCTAAAAAAAAAAAAAAAGGAGCAGCAGAAAAAAAATTAAAAAAAAAACTAAAAAAAATACAAAAAAAAAGGAGCAGTAGCAAAAGGAGGAAGAGAAGGAGGAGGAGAAGCAGCAAGAAAAAAAAAAAACCTAAAAGAATAAAAAAAAATTTTAAAAAGAGGAGCAGCACCAAGAGGAGGAAGAGAAGGAGGAGGAGAAGCAGCAAAAATAAAAAAAAAACCCAAAAAAAATACAAAAAAAAAGAAAAAGGAGCAGCAGCAAGAGGAGGAAGAGAAGAAGGAGGAGAAGCAGCAAAAAAAAAATAAAAAAACCTAAAAGAATAAAAAAAAAATTGAAAAAGAGGAGCAGCACCAAGAGGAGGAAGAGAAGGAGGAGGAGAAGCAGCAAAAATAAAACAAAAAAAAACTAAAAAAAAATACAAAAAAAAAAAAAAGGAGCAGCAGCAAGAGGAGGAAGAAAAGGAGGAGGAGAAGCAGCAGAAAAAAAACAGAAAAACCTAAATAAATAAAAAAAATAAAAAAAAGGAGCAGCAGCAAGAGGAGGAAAAGAAGGAGGAGGAGAATCAGCAGAAAAAAAGACAAAAAAACCTAAAAAAAATACAAAAAATAAAAAAAAAAAAAATGGAGCAGCAGCAAGAGGAGGAAGAGAAGGAGGAGGAGGAGCAGCAGAAAAAAAACAAAACACCTAAAAAAAATAGAAGAAAAAAAAAAGAAAAAAAGGAGCAGCAGCAAGAGGAGGAAGAGAAGGAGGAGGAGAAGCAGCAAAAAAAAAAAAAAAAACAAAAAAAACTTAAAAAATATGCAAAAATAGAAAAAATAGAAAAAAAGAGCAGCAGCAAGAGGAGGAAGAGAAGGAGGAGGAGAAGCAGCAAAAAAAAAAAAAGTTAAAAAAAATATAAACCCCCCAAAAAAATAAGAATAAAAGGAGCAGCAGCAAAGGGAGGAAGAGAAGCAGCAGGAGCGGCAAAAAAAACAAAAATACTAAAGAGTATATAAGAAAAAACATAAAAAAGGAGCAGCAACAAGAGGAGTTTAGAAGCAGGAGGAGAAGCAGCAAAAAGAAAAAATCCTCAACAAAAATATAAAAATCTTTTTTTTTAAAAAAAGGAGGAGCAGCAAGACGAGGAGGAAAAGCAGGAGGAGGAGCAGCAAAAAAAACAAGAAAAAAAAACAAGATAAAACTAAACAAATATATATAAAAAAGGGGGCAGTAGCAAGAAGAGAAAATATACTTTGATCTAGAAGTACAGGCCTTCATCATAGGATAAAGTACTGAGCCAGTAGGAAGGACCAAGAGGTTGGACCATAGAAGATGAAGAGAAAAAAGGAACTTTATTTTGAAGAGGAAATATCCTTTGATGTAGGAGTACAGGCCTTCATCATTGGATAAAGTACTGACTCAGTGGGGAGGACCAAGTAGTTGGACCATAGAAGATGAAGAGAAAAAGGGAACTTTATTTTGAGGAGGAAATATCCTTTGATGTTGGAGTACAAGCCTTCATCATTGGATGAAGTACTGACTCAGTGGGAAGGACCAAGTAGTTGAACCATAGAAGATGAAGAGAAAAAGGAACTTTATTTTGAAGAGGAAATATCCTTTGATATAGGAGTACAGGCCTTCATCATTGGATAAAGTACTGACTCAGTGGGAAGGACCAAGTAGTTGGACCATATAAGATGAAGAGAAAAAGGAACTTTATTTTGGAGAGGAAATATCCTTTGATGTTGGAGTACAGGCCTTCATCATTGGCTAAAGTACTGACTCAGTGGGAAGGACCAAATAGTTGGACCATAGAAGATGAAGAGAAAAGGGAACTTGGTTTTGAGGAGGAAATATCCTTTGATGTAGAGGTACAAGGCTACATTATAGGATAAAGTACTAACTCAGTGAGAAGGACCAAGTAGTTGGACCATAGAAGATGAAGCGAAAAAGGAACTTTATTTTGAAGAGGAAATATCCTTTGATGTAGGAGTACAGGCCTTCATCATTGGATGAAGTACTGACTCAGTGGGAAGGACCAATTAGTTCGACAATAGAAGATGAAGAGAAAAAGGAACTTTATTTTGAGGAGGAAATATCCTTTGATGTAGGAGGACAGGCCTTCATCATTGGATAAAGTACTGACTCAGTGGGAAGGACCAAGTAGTTGGACCATAGAAGAGGAAGAGAAAAAGGAACTTTATTTTGAGGAGGAAATATCCTTTGATGTAGGAGTACAGGCCTTCATCATTGGATAAAGTACTGACTCAGTGGGAAGGACCAAGTAGTTTGACCATAGAAGATGAAGAGAAAAAGGAGCTTTATTTTGAGGAAGAAATATCCTTTGATGTAGGAGTACAGGCCTTCATCATTGGATAAAGTACTGACTCAATGGGAAGGACCAAGTAGTTGGACCATAGAAGATTAAGAGAAAAAGGAACTTTATTTTGGAGAGGGATTATCCTTTGATATAGGAGTGCAGGACTTCATCATTGGATAAAGTACTGACTCAGTGAAAACACCAAGTAGTTGGACCATAGAAGATGAAGAAAAAAAGGAACTTTATTTTGAGGAGGAAATATCCTTTGATGTTGGAGTACAGGCCTTCATCATTGGATAAAGTACTGACTCAGTGGGAAGGACCAAGTGGTTGGACCATAAAAGATGAAGAGAAAAAGGAACTTTATTTTGAGGAGGAAATATCTTTTGATGCAGGAGTACAGGCCTTCATCATTGGATAAAGTACTGACTCAGTAGGAAGGACCAAGTAGTTGGACCATAGAAGATGAAGAGAAAAAGGAACTTTATTTTGAGGAGGAAATCTCCTTTGATGTTGGATTACAGGCCTTCATCATTGGATAAAGTACTGACTCAGTGGGAAGGACCAAGTTGTTGGACCATAGAAGATGAAGAGAAAAAGGAACTTTATTTTTAGGAGGAAATATCCTTTGATGTTGGAGTACAGGCCTTCATCATTGGATAAAGTACTGACTCAGTGGGAAGGACGAAGTAGTTGGACCATACAAGAGGAAGAGAAAAAGGAACTTTGTTTTGAGGAGGAAAAATCCTTTGATGTTGGAGTACAGGCCTTCATCATTGGATAAAATACTGACTCAGTGGGAAGGACCGAGTAGTTGGACCATAGAAGATGGAGAGAAAAAGGAACTTTATTTTGAGGAGGAAATATCCTTTGATGTAGGAGTACAGCCCTTCATCATTGGATAAAGTACTGACTCAGTGGGAAGGACCAAGTAGTTGGACCATAGAAGAGGAAGAGAAAAAGGAACTTTATTATGAGGAGGAAATATCCTTTAATGTTGGAGTACAGGCCTTAATCATTGGATAAAGTACCGACTCGGTAGGAAGGACCAAATAGTTGGACCATAGAAGAGGAAGAGAAAAAGGAACTTTATTTTGAGGAGGAAATATCCTTTGATGTTGGAGTACAGGCCTTCATCAGTGGATAATGTACTGACTCAGTGGGAAGGACCAAGTAGTTGGACCATAGAAGATGAAGAGAAAAAGAAACTTTATTTTGAAGAAGAAATATTCTTTGATGTTGGAGTACAGGCCTTCATCATTGGATAAAGTACTGACTCCGTGGGAAGGACAAAGTAGTTGGAGTATAGAAGAGGAAGAGAAAAAGGAACTTTATTTGAGGAGGAAATATCCTTTGATGTTGGAGTAGACGCTTTCATCATTGGATAAAGTACTGACTCAGTGGGAAGGACCAAGTAGTTAGACCATAGAAGAGGAAGAGAAAAAGGAACTTTATTTTGAAGAGAAAATATCCTTTGATGTTGGAGTACATGCCTTCATGAGTGGATAAAGTACTGACTCTGTGTGGAGGACCCAGTAGTTGGACCATAGAAGATGAAGAGAAAAAGGAACTTTATTTTTAGGAGGAAATATCCTTTGATATAGGAGTACAGGCCTTCATCATTGGATAAAGTACTGACTCAGTGGGAAGGACCAAGTAGCTGGACCATAGAAGAGGAAGAGAAAAAGGAACTTTATTTTGAGGAGGAAATATACTTTGATGTTGTAGTACAGGCCTTCATCATTGGATAAAGTACTGACTCAGTGGAAAGGACCAAGTAGTTGGACCATAGAAGAGGAAGAGAAAAAGGAACTTTATTTTGAGGAGGAAATATCCTTTGATGTAGGAGTACAGGCCTTCATCATTAGATAGAGTACAGTACTGACTAAGTGGGAAGGACCAAGTAGTTGGACCATAGAAGATGAAGAGAAAAAGGAACTTTATTTTGAGGAGGAAATATCCTTTGATGTTGGAGTACAGGCCTTCATCATTGGATAAAGTACTGACTCAGTGGGAAGAACGAAGAAGTTGGACCATAGAAGAGGAAGAGAAAAAGGAACTTTATTTTGAGGAGGAAATATCCATTGATGTTGGAGTACAGGCCTTCATCATTGGATAAAGTACTGACTCAGTGGGAAGGACCAAGTAGTTGGACCATAGAAGAGGAAGAGAAAAAGGAACTTTATTTTGAGGAGGAAATATCCTTTGATGTTGGAGTACAGGCCTTCATCATTGGATAAAGTACTGACTCAGTGGGAAGGACCAAGTAGTTGGACCATAGAAGAGGAAGAGAAAAAGGAACTTTATTTTGAGGAGGAAATATCCTTTGATGTAGGAGTACAGGCCTTCATCATTGGATAAAGTACTGACTCAGTGGGAAGGACCAAGTAGTTGGACCATGGAAGAGGAAGAGAAAAGGGAACTTTATTTTGAGGAGGAAATATTCTTTGATGTTGGAGTACAGGCCTTCATCATTGGATAAAGTACTGACTCAGTGGGAAGGACCAAGTAGTTGGACCATAGAAGATGAAGAGATAAAGGAACTTTATTTTGAAGAGGAAATATCCTTTGATGTAGGAGTACAGGCTTTCATCATTGGATAAAGTACTGACTCAGTGGGAAGGACCAAGTAGTTGGACCATAGAAGATGAAGAAAAAAAAAGGAACTTTATTTTGAGGAGGAAATATCCTTTGATGTTGGAGTACAGGCCTTCATCATTGGATAAAGTACTGACTCAGTGGGAAGGACCAAGTAGTTGGACCATAGAAGAGGAAGAGAAAAAGGAACTTTATTTTGAGGAGGAAATATCCTTTGATGTAGGAGTACAGGCCTTCATCATTGGATAAAGTACTGACTCAGTGGGAAGGACCAAGTAGTTGGACCATGGAAGAGGAAGAGAAAAGGGAACTTTATTTTGAGGAGGAAATATTCTTTGATGTTGGAGTACAGGCCTTCATCATTGGATAAAGTACTGACTCAGTGGGAAGGACCAAGTAGTTGGACCATAGAAGATGAAGAGATAAAGGAACTTTATTTTGAAGAGGAAATATCCTTTGATGTTGGAGTACAGGCCTTCATCATTGGATAAAGTACTAACTCAGTGGGAAGGACCAAGTAGTTGGACCATAGAAGAGGAAGAGAAAAGGGAACTTTATTTTGGAGAGGAAATATCCTTTGATATAGGAGTACAGGCCTTCATCATTGGATAAAGTACTGACTCAGAGGGAAGGACCAAGTAGTTGGACCATAAAAGATGAAGAGAAAAAGGAACTTTATTTTGAGGAGGGAATATCCTTTGATGTAGGATTATAGGCCTTCATCATTGGATAAAGTACTGACTCATTGGGAAGGACCAAGTAGTTGGACCATAGAAGAGGAAGAGAAAAAGGAACTTTATTTTGAGGAGGAAATATCCTTTGTTGCAGGAGTACAGGCCTTCATCATTGGATAAAGTAATGACTCAGTCGGAAGGACCAAGTAGTTGGACCATAGAAGATGAAGAGAAAAAGGAACTTTATTTTGAGGAGGAAATATCCTTTGATGTAGGAGTAGAGGCCTTCATCATTGGATAAAGTACTGACTCAGTGGGAAGGACCAAGTAGTTGGACCATAAAAGATGAATAGAAAAAGGAACTTTATTTTGAGGAGGAAATATTCTTTGATGTAGGAGTACAGGCCTTCATCATTGGATAAAGTACTGACTCAGTGGGAAGGACCAAGTTGTTGGACCATAGAAGATGAAGAGAAAAAGGAACTTTATTTTTAGGAGGAAATATCCTTTGATGTTGGAGTACAGGCC
The DNA here is from genome assembly GCF_036898095.1 of Palaemon carinicauda. Lineage (NCBI taxonomy): Eukaryota > Metazoa > Arthropoda > Malacostraca > Decapoda > Palaemonidae > Palaemon > Palaemon carinicauda. The sequence continues at coordinate 79,118,236 of NC_090728.1, forward strand.
TTCATCATTGGATAAAGTACTGACTCAGTGGGAAGGACCAAGTAGTTGGACTATAGAAGATGAAGAGAAAAAGGAACTTTATTTTTAGGAGGAAATATCCTTTGATGTTGGAGTACAGGCCTTCATCATTGGATAAAGTACTGACTCAGTGGGAAGGACCAAGTAGTTGGACCATAGAAGAGGAAGAGAAAAAGGAACTTTATTTTGAGGAGGAAATATCCTTTGATGTTGGAGTACAGGCCTTCATCATTGGATAAAGTACTGACTCAGTGGGAAGGACCAAGTTGTTGGACCATAGAAGAGGAAGAGAAAAAGGAACTTTATTTTGAGGAGGGAATATCCTTTGATGTTGGAGTATAGGCCTTCATCATTGGATAAAGTACTGACTCATTGGGAAGGACCGAGTAGTTGGACCATAGAAGATTAAGAGAAAAAGGAAGTTTATTTTTAGGAGGAAATATCCTTTGTTGCAGGAGTACAGGCCTTCATCGTTGGATAAAGTACTGACTCAGTGGGAAGGACCAAGTAGTTGGACCATAGAAGATGAAGAGAAAAAGGAACTTTATTTTTAGGAGGAAATATCCTTTGATGTTGGAGTACAGGCCTTCATCATTGGATAAAGTACTGACTCAGTGGGAAGGACCAAGTAGTTGGACCATAGAAGAGGAAGAGAAAAAGGAACTTTATTTTGAGGAGGAAATATCCTTTGATGTTGGAGTACAGGCCTTCATCATTGGATAAAGTACTGACTCAGTGGGAAGGACCAAGTAGTTGGACCATAGAAGAGGAAGAGAAAAGGGAACTTTATTTTGAGGAGGAAATATCCTTTGATGCTGGAGTACAGGCATTCATCATTTGATAAAGTACTGACTCAGTGGAAAGGACCAAGTAGTTGGACCATAGAAGAGGAAGAGAAAAATGAACTTTATTTTGAGGAGGAAATATCCTTTGATGTAGAGGTACAAGGTTACATTATAGGATAAAGTACTCTCTCAGTGGGAAGGATCAAGTAGCCTGACTATGGAAGATGGACAGAAAAAGGAACTTTGTTTTGAGAAGGAAATATCCTTTGATGTAGAGGTACAATGCTACATTATAGGATAAAGTACTGTCTCAGTTGGAGGATCAAGTAATTGAACTATGGAAGATGGACAGAAAAAAGAACTTTATTTTTGAGGAGGAAATATCTTTTGATGTAGAGGCACAAGCCTACATCATCGTATAAAGTACTGCCTCAGTAGGAAGTGTAAAAAAGTTGGACTTTTGAAGATGATTTTGAATATGAATCCTTGGGAGATTTAATCCAGATTCTTTGAAAGATTTAACCCAGAATATTTGGAAAATTTAACCCAGAATACTTGAGGGATTTAACCCAGAACCTTTTGGGGATTTAACCCAGAATACTCTGGAGATTTAACCCAAAATCCTTGGGGGATTTAACCCACAATCTAGGGAATTTAATAACTAATTCTGGTTAGATTCAACCAGGAATTCTGGGGATTTGATAACGAATTCTAGTGGAATTAATCATGAATTCTGGGGAGATTTAACCATGAAATCTTGGAGATTTAATCACGAATTCTGGGGAGATTTAATCACTAATTCTGTGGGGATTTAATCAGAAATTCTTGGGGATTTAGCCAGGAAATCTGGTGGTGATTCAATCATGAATCCTGGTGTATTTAATCTCATTCTGAGGGGATTTAACCAAGAATCCTTGGGGAGATTTACCCACAAACTCTGGGAGAGATTTAATCACGCATTCTTGGGGATTAAATACGAATCATGGGGGATTTAATCACGAATCGCTGGGGATTTAATCACATTCTGGGGGGATTTAACCAAGAATCCTTGGGGAGATTTAACCGCAAATTCCTGGAGATTCAATCCCGAATCGGGTATCTAACCAAAATTCTCGGGGGATTTAATCAAGAGGTCTGTGGGATTTAAACATGAATTCTGAGATATTTTAACCATGAATTCTGGGGGATTTAACCATGAATTCCAAGGAGATTTCAACTCGAATTCTTGGAGATTTAACCACGAATTCTGGGGGGGATTTAACCACCGACTCTTGGGATAAAACTGTTCTCACGTTAAAAAATAATAATGCAAAAAACCTTCTTTAGCACTAAGACATTTTACAGGTTAACAGTGTTTTTCCCAATGAAGGAAAGATGTTTTTGGAGAACAAATCGAAAATGTTTTTAAAACAACTAAAATTGCCTCTGAAAACATTGTTAAATGAGCAGCTGTTCTCCCCAAATAAAATGTGTTTACGAAGGATATAAAATGACTATGAAATGGTAATACCAATACAGAGATTTCGAGATTTTCAAATAATTGATATCAAAGCCACAAATATGCCTAAATGTTCAAAACTTCCTCTAAATGAATCATTAATGAATAACAATTATAACTAAACATCAACAAAAATAATTAATTAGATATTTATGATTTAATAGATATAATATTCACACTCAACTAATTACATAATGGTAGCAATATAAGCGAACTGTTTAATAAGGACTTAATTATATTACACTTGAAAAAAAAGGTAATTTTAATCGGAAATTCTTCGTAAAGATATACTGTTCTCAGCCGTATTTCGGTAAAATACAGGCGATGGTAATTTTTAACCTACTTTGTAATTATCTTTTACGGGTTGGTGACAGTAATATTACTCCTTTACGTCAATATATCCTTTTCCAAAACTGTAAATGCCTGGCAACATTTATACTAGGATTTTTACCGTTTTTGTTAACGGCAAAATTCAAGCAGTGTATATTACGCTTATAAAAAAAAGAGAATGGCATCAGTAATTTAAATTACATCATTATAACTTATCAGGAATAATTATTTTTATTACATCGTTAATACGTAACTTGAATAAATAAGTAATTATAAATAAAAAATACATAAGTAACATATAAAACAAATACACAGGTGATACAGATCAATTCGCCGTATTGATAAATTAATTAAATCAGTAATTAAAAACCAAAAATACATCAGTAATACATAAATCAAGTACACAAGTAATAGAGTAGACAGATCAGTTCGCTGTATTGATAAATTAACTAAGTCAGATTAATCATTATAATAAGCAAAAAAACAGCACAAGAGAGCGCAATGAGATTTTGCAATTGGAAAAAGCTAATCAAAATGAATAAATTCAACCCTAACCAATATTCATGGATAAAAAAAAAAAAAGTCAAATTTCAAATTTCGTGGGCCAATTGGTACAACCACCAACTCACCTGTCAGTCACACCTCAATGACAGGTAGATACTCTACCCCGTGTCTACCCGGCGACTACCATCTTTCCTGTAATATGTATCAAACGCTAAATACAAAATTCATTTCATGGCCTGACTATCTCAAATAACTAACGACGTTTCAATGACCTCACACGGACATGTAATCGAAGCAATCCTTTCCGAAATGGGGAGACCTTAACGTGGTGAAAGGGTTTGCGTGTCGCCATGATCAGCAAAGATGTTTCTAGTCGGGGCCACCTATACTAGGTTAGTTTGCTCTGGGCGATCAGATTAAATTCTCCTAATATCACCAATCCGCACTGGCCAGCGTGATGATTAAAACTGGCCAAACCCCTGACACGAATGAAGACATGTCTGA